>NW_027417992.1:0-113951 GCF_009905375.1 Apium graveolens
GGAAAATAAAGCAGTGTGTGGTCGTTGTGTGATAATTGGTGGATGAGTTTGATTAAGGTAAGTGGTGGCTCCTTATCATCTCTCAACTTCTTACCCTGTCGATGTGCCTATGTACCCTTTATATAGGGATAACCCTGACATAGTTATTGGGGAATAAGAAATCTAATGGGCTTAGACTTCTCATTCCTGGGCCTGGTAGAAGTCCCTCCAGAATACATCTTCCGCTAGCTTTAGGATTGTCCAACTATGGGGTCCAACCGCGAATGCCCGAGGCTCGCTCATAATCGTAGAACTTCACGAATAGTGCATCTCTCTGTGTTAGGATAACACTCCACTAAAACTATCTCCCTTGATTTACGAACGTAGGTCTAGCCACGGTTCACCCCAAATTTCAGACACATCCCTGTCCCCCAAATTAGGATAACCCACCAGATAGCAGGGCAGATGATCGCACTCTAGTGCATGTGCAGTGATGACCTAAAGTTCTCCAACGATAACACCTGTTGAATATAAGAATAAAACTCCCAAAGAACATACCAATATTCACCCCGTATCCCCAACAAGGACACCGTTTCAATACAGGAGAATGCCTTCAATCATTAGGCATACCCATAAAGGTCTTCAAGCTTTTCACGAACATCCTACTCCTTCCGACTCAAGAAGGGAATTCTTCAAAGAATACCGACAATAAATATAGTAAAAATAATCATTCATTGTTCCTTCAATGCTTGCACTTGTCCTAAATGAGAAGAAGCACAGAATGCCAGTAAATCCAAAGTCATGAATTCCTTTAGGCCAGACGCGTCCACACCTTGTGAAATGCACACCCCTTCCCTATATTATTACTCATACACACAATCAATCTCCTTCCCTTCACTTCCTTGAAGGTCTGATACCCTAGACACGTCCTCGATGCATTGAGATTTCCTCCACATCCGTTTGCATTACAACCTTAATTTCAAAAAATCCATATTACATAGTCTATCCCATATTGGAGACGTCCTACATATAGGGTGCGTCCTTCCGTCGTGTGTTGCAGTCTAATCCTTTATTATTTTTCCCCAATTTGATATCAATTGACCCGTTCTTGACCGGAAATGATCCATAACCAATTTTTGGCAATTACAGCCACTGTTCCAACTATTGTCCGAGTAAGTCATTTTAGATACCTGCTTATACCACCGCATCATTTAACTTCAACTACTTTTTCCTTGAGGTCTGAAGACAACAATATACCTACACCATCCTGTGAATTAACTAACCCTGAATGACAAAGTTTAAACCTAATTTCCTCTTTAGTCTGTTCCTCTTCCATTTAGTTTCTTGAATACAAGGCACATCCATTTTTCTTTATTCGCAATACATCGACCAATTCAATTTTTTTTAAATGTTCCTACATTCAAACTAGCAAATTGTAACCCACCCCTGTTTACGATAAACACATACAAAAATCAAAAACCAATAAAAGTGGGAAGCACCACAATACCGTAGGAAACTGTTAAAGATCTTCCCTAAAAAGCTTATCCAATGAGAATTAATGGTGTGTTCTTCCGTTAGCCCGATCATTATCTTCTCATCGATTAATATATCTATGGTACAGTTCATGTACTAGATGTTAGACTTCCAATATAATTCTAGAGCGATAAAGTAAAATGAAAAAAAGGGAAAAAATTTATGTATGAAATAGATGTATAGATGCTATATTTAGGATATTACTACTTCCCCAAAATTTTATTTGAAATATGGATAGTGGTTGATTTTTGTACATAAAGAATAAATAAGTATGATTGGATATTTGGTTGTTGGTGAATGTTGCAGGACTAGAATTGGAAGCTTAGGAAAAAATGACTAATTGATCTAAATAATTTATGTAAATAAAAAATTATAAGAACCTTATCAAAAGCTGTCGGCCCTAACCAATTATAAGAACCTTATTACCAAAACCTTTTTACGGGGCCCGAACTCCTTTAAAGATGAGTACAAGTATGTTTTCCTTATATTAGACTATTGATCTTACTTGGGCGGACGAGCATATAATGCTGATACACAAAACCTGGCTATTTTTTTATGGTGAATGGTCACATGTGAAATAAATATAAAAAACAAATATGCACCTTCAAAAAATCATGCACCAGCAACTTTAATGTCAATTTATAGGAAATAATAGAGTTCCTTTAGGAAAGAAACTTATTAGTAGCTAATTTTGTCAAATTCACATCTATAAATGAGTATGAGAATTATAAAATCTTGTGCTCAACCAAATTTTTCCTTAATTGGAACCACAACACATATAGGCAATGAATGATTTTGTTAATCAATAAACTTTATGCTAGTGAGACCAAAAAAAAAAAAACTAGCATCACATACAGCATAAACAACCAACCTGTAACCTTCATTGAAGAGACCAGATGGTCAAAATATTCTTCAAATCATACCTTAAAATAGAACCAAACTTCAAAATATTGATATGCCTATTAATGATATTGGAGCATATCAAAGTAGAATCAAACTTTAAAATATTTATACGTCTCTAATAATGATTGTGAGGACAAGTGTATAAAATAATAATAGAGTTTATCTAGTCTCATAAAAGGTTTAAGTGACATAATAGCTAAAAAGGTATAAAAATATAAATTCATGTTTTATATGTTTATAAAGAAAAACATATTTTTTCTATTTTTAATTTAAATATTAAAATTTTTTAAAACTTACCATTCAAAACTTATTAAGTCACTAAACTTCAATTTACATTTAAAACAGACATTTTATTTAAAAGTAAGAACAAGTTAATGGAGGTAATGAGAGTAGTTGTATGTATGCTGCTAAGTGCTAAGTGGCTAATGACTAAAAGCATGAATCTCATTTATAAAAGATTTTTAACATCTCTTGCCCCATTATTTCATGACCATGTTTAAACTGTCCTAAAAAATCTCTTATTTTTCACATATGATACACAATATTTATTCAAAAAGAAATTTGCTTCTGTTTTGGTTGTCAATACTAAATCAATCATTTCTCATAGTGAATAGATTTAAAATATTTGTACATCGGAAGTATTCATTTTTTTTAAATGTTGGGGATGCTTTAAAAGAGTTTATACATTATAACAGGATGATAAATGAGAAAGAATTATCAATATTAAGGTTAAGAAAGCGGGGAATGTAAAAATGGAAAAGTGAACATGAACTGATGACTTATCTCATCTTCATACTATAAGAACCCACACAAGAGAATTAGTTACAGGTTTGCAATGAATAGTGATGTTAAATAAATTTTTGAGAATTTATTCATTTTCTAATTTCTAATATATGTTTAATTTTCGTTACTTGCAGTTCCTAGCTATCAATATGGATGGATTTTAAAAGGGCAAAGAATGAAAAAAAGGATACCAGCAAGAAGATTTTAATATGATGAAAATCTCATCTAGAAGAAAAATTGGATCACAGCTGCAAAGGAGACTCTTCTACGAGCTGTGCTACTTTAGACCGAGCAAATACTCTTTTAGAAGTTGTATTACTCTCATCAGAAAAATATTTGCAAACACATGAGAGTTAAAATTAAAAGCTTTACAATGAGGATAGATTGAAAGATGACAAATTTTAATATAAAGATATTTTCTATTTATATGTTAATTAACAACTTTAAAACTGGTGTTTGTGACTCCAAAAATGTGAAGGTACATGTAGCATAAAAAATTTAGAAGAAAATTTCCAAGAAACTCGTTCTTGCTCACTCAACAAAAGTGAAGCAAACTTTGAAAAAAACAAAAGGGAAGCATGTTGTAAATGAACTGAATAAATTTTTATCATAACTTAACTTTGTAGACTCAAACATGTAGGTGCAAAAATAAACAGCCTAGAGTGAAATATGTGTTCGTAAAGAACGGGAGAAAATAAAAACAAATTCATCCAAGCTACTTGATTCTTTATTAAATCAAACTGAGATACTAATACCCAATGCCACAGAGAACATGTGGTACAAAATAGCAACTGAACACCTAAAACCCGTAGAAATAGTCAACCACTAACTTTATTCACTTCAGCTCCCACTAAATCGCTAACCACGCCATGACCACGTCTAATCTTACCAGATCAGACATACACATTAACAGATAAACAAATGACAGACAAAATATAAAAATAATTTTAGTTTAGATTAATTACTAAAAAACTCCCCATTAATCTAAACTCGATTAAGCAGAACGTCTAACTCGAAGTAAGGACCTCATGTTTTCAAACTTAACAGCCGTGAGAGCTTTGGTAAAATGATCAACACGCTGTTCTTCAAAGCTCACATGTTTCACAACAATTTCCCCATTCTTAACACACTCCCAAAGAAAATGATAAAGTATGTCTATATATTTACTTATGTTATGAAACATTAGATTCTTGGCCAGATCAATGGCCGATTTGTTATCAATGAATACAGTTACCGGACCAATATTGTAATTTATAATCTACGATAGTAACTTTCTCAACGACACAACTTGACAAGCAGCTCCTGTTGTTGCCATAAGCTCGGCCTCACAGGAGAAGAGTGCCACACAACTTTTTTTTACGACGACCAAGTAGTTAGACTGTCATTAAGATAGAACACCATACCTCCGATACTTTCCCTGTCCTCTAGGGGTCCTGCAAGGTCGTTATCCGAGTAACCAATTTTCACTTCATTATTGCTATTTCTTGAGTACACCAGCCAAATCCCATGTCCCCTTTACATATCAAAGAATACGCTTAACTGCTGCCAGATGCATCTTTCTGGGTTTTTCCATAAACCTACTTATGATGCCTACCGAGTAAGCTATGTCTGGCCTGGTATGAACCAGGTATCTTAGGCCTCCACTAGGCTTTTAAATTCAGTGGAATTCAGCGGTATACCACCCTCGTCTTTGTTAATAACTTCCTTAGGTGCATTGGAACTTTAGTCGAGTTACAATCCATCAACCCAGCTTTGATAAGAATTTTTTTCACAAATCCCGACTACTTTAGTTGAATATAGCCTTCCCTTTGCTCAACTGCTATTCCTAGATAATAAGTTAACTTCCCCAAGTCTATCATATCAAATTTCTTTGCCATCTATTTCTTGAACTCTGCAATATTCCTTTTGCCGCAAGAGCAAGAAGTAAGTGAATTGTTTCATTCGAGTAATTGGTGCAAACACCTCGTCATAATCTACGCCTTGTTTTTGTACATGTCCCTTGGCAACGATTCTTGCCTTGTATTTTATAATATTCCATCAGCATCTCATTTGATCTTGTAAATCCAATTTAAACCAATGGGTTTTTGACCTTGTGGCAGTTCCGTTAATTCCCAAGTGTCGTTTTTCTCAACAGCTTCCATCTCAACTTGAATTGCTTTCTTCCACTCACTCTGTTTTTCCGCTTGAGTGTAGTTTGCTAATTCATCTACTCCCATCAAGTACAATTCTTCATCCTCTAATTCAGTTGGTTCAGTTTCAGCATAATTTTTAGAAATAGACCTGAAATTTTGGGCCTCATCCTCAGATCCAGGACTCGTTAGAGATTCGGTGGTGCTTGGTGTATCCCCCTCCGGTTCACCTCTGTGAGTTTTATCAAAATTTTGATCAATTGTAGTTACACTGAACAGTTGGGTTTGATTTCCATTGGGGTTTGTTTTTGTGTCCCTACACCAGGATTTCTGTTCTTCAATTACCACGTCATGACTAACATAAATTCTTTCCGCCTTATGATCCTTGCCAAGATAAATAACCGCTTTACTTCTGTTATCAAGTTTTCTTAAATTCACTAGAGGTAGTCTTATATATGCCATACAACCGAACACTCGCAAATGTTCCATATGTGGTTTTTTTCCAAGCCTCATATGGCACAATTCCTATCACTACACGGGTGGGCAGTCTATTGATTAGATATGTGGAATGTCTAACAGCTTCCCCCCAAAAATAATTTGGCACATTTCTTTCCTTTAAGAGACTTCGAGACATTTCCACTAGTGTTCTGTTGCGTCTTTCAACCACCCCATTTTGTTAGGTGAGTAAGAAGCCGAGTAATGTCGTACAATCCCAGATTCTTCACAGTATCGGGAAAATTCCTTGGATATGAATTCGCCACCATTGTCCATCCTGAGTGTCATGATCTTTCTATCTTGACTGTTTTCAAACAGGGCACAGAAGCCTTTAAAAGTACTGAGAGCTTCGCTCTTATCCTTCAAGAGGTAAGTCCACATAACACGAGTATAGTCATCAATCAACACAAATATATATGTTACCTCGAGGAGTAATGGGTGTTATAAGACCGCAGAGGTCACCATGAATTTTTTCGAGGGCCATTGTTTGCTGAAAAATTAGTCTTTCCAGGAAAAGCTTGTCTGGTTTTCTTTGACATTAGACACCCGCTACACACTTCACCAGGCTGGTTGATCACTGGCATTCCGTTGACCATGTTGGTTATAGACTTCAGCTTCATTTCCTTATAGTTGACATGACCAAATCGAGAATGCCATAACTTGTTGTCATTCACACAGCTGGCTATTAAGCACTCAGATTCACCGCTATATATAATCAATTTGTACAACCTATTTATCGACCGCTTTACTTTCATTAGAAGCTCCTCCTTCGCATCACGAACCCGAAGATGTTCCCCGTTGAGGACAATTTTATCCCTACTTTTCAAAAGTTGTCCAAGACTGATTATATTACTTCATAGAGACAGAATATACACCCTCTTGGAGTTTCCTAGTTTCCCTATTCTTGTATCTTAATACAATCGAACCATTACCCTTTATCTGCATTGTCGATCCATCCCCAAATTTAACCTGACCTGCCACATTCTCGTCGAATTTGTTGAATTTGGAGCTTGTCCAGTCATATGATTGTTGGCCCCGTTATCCAAGTAGCAGAGATTGGATTCCAACTGCTTCTCTTCACCATTTTGACTTAATATTGGCATGACTTGTGTTTCGATAATCAGCATATTAACCTTTTCATTTTTCTCCTGTTGTATCACAAGCAATGCAAGTTCCTCATATGAGATTTGCGCTATCTGAGCTTCCTCCTTTGCCTCCCTATTACGGCTTGGTTTCTTTCACTCTGCAACATAGTTACCGTATGCACTACAATTAAAGCATCGAATCTTGCCTTTGTCTCGTACTTCCCGAAAGACCTCCTTACCTCGATACCCCTGATTTGAAATATCATGCCCTCCTTTGTGTGATAGCCTCTTCAACTCTTCGCTCGTAAGCAAAAGCTTGATTTCCTCCTTTTCCTTTTTGAGCCATTGTTCCTTAGTGAGAAGTAATTGATTTCCTCTTACTTCACTCTGGCCCTTAAGTCTCTCTTTGTGAGTTTTGGGAGAGCGTACCGCCTCCTCAAATGACATAGTATCGAGATCTCCTAAATGTTCGATGATAGAGTCAATTTGTAGAAACTTTGAAGGGACTGCATAGAGAATCTTTTTGACTACTTAACTCTATGCAATCTCCTCCCCCAATGCTCGAATTTTAGTGACCAACCCATTCAGTTTCATGCTAAAATCGTCGATTGTCTCATTGTCTTTCATTGTCATGGACTCGAACTCCACCTTAAGTATTTAAACCTCGGTTGTTTTCACTCTTTTAGCCCCTTAACAGAAGACCTTGATGGCCTCACAAGCTTCCTTAGTTGTTCCCTTATTAGCAAGGGAAAGAAGCATGTCTTCAGGAATTCCCTGGTAGATTGTATCCAGTGCAATCTTGTCTGTCTTGTCATCGACTTCCGTTATCTTTGGATCCTTTGGTGACACGGCATATAGACCTTCATTTTAATGGCTCATACTGTGTAGTTTGCAAGTGTTAACATAGGATAACTCAAACTCGTAAAACAATGTTTATGGAAATATCGTAAACAATGATAACATGAAAAAATGACTATGGAGTGGATCATAAACTCATTCAAAACTCAACTCTTGATAATAATATTCCTTTTGATGTCATATCAAATTAGATATCAATACGAACTTTGATGCTCACAACCTACCCGTGCTAAAATATGGAAGTCAACATCAATCATCTGCATTAATACCACCTTTGATATTTAACAATAACTTATATATCAACATCAATCAGCAACTGAATTAAAACTGTATTTCACCTTTATTTAAAACTAAAATAGTTGATAAATCATTTTTCTATGATTATCAAAATCATTTAATAATTATATTGGAA
The DNA here is from genome assembly GCF_009905375.1 of Apium graveolens. Lineage (NCBI taxonomy): Eukaryota > Viridiplantae > Streptophyta > Magnoliopsida > Apiales > Apiaceae > Apium > Apium graveolens. The sequence goes on from NW_027417992.1 coordinate 8,178, forward strand.
TTCTCGAACGACGGTGTGTTGCCGCCGATGATCAGTCGCAGCAACACCAGTATGCCGAAGCATACCCAACTAAACAAATGGGGCACCCAAGGCATATCGGCCTAAAGGTATTATATCCTGTATAAAAACTAAATCTCCGCTGGACCGCCGCCACGGCCTCTTACGCAATTTGTGATCATCCAATCTTAAATTTTTTTATTGAGAAGGGTCATAAAACTCGACACCCTTATAAAACATTATTCGCCCATTCACTTGGGTAGAAAACACAAAACAACGTCATCTTTCTCAAAATCCAAACTTTTATAAATCTGATAGTTGGATAAGTAAAACACTTGACTATTCTGAACATAAAATAGCAGATAAGTACTTGCATAAACGGAATCATTTATTTTATCGACATGTAAAACATTTATCTATTCAGAACTGAGAATAGGGAAAACAATACTTGCATAATAGGATCAAAAATATATATCACTTGAACAATAAGTGATGATAGAGATATTTGCATAATAAAATTCAAATAAATATCACTTGAACAATAAGTGATGATAGGGATACATGCCTTTGGGTTTTTAGCAGTTAGTCACACTCGTAGAAACACAATTATCTCAGTCTGTCATCTCAAGGCTTCACCGTCTTTTACTTCGCTAAATCTCTGATTTGCTGCTCATGCAATATTTCAACCCAATATTCCATACTATTCAACTCTAATCTTCATTCATACCATCTGGTCTTGATCTTCTTGAAAGACTCAAATCTATAATTAGAAATATCATTTTAATCATCTGAGCGATAATTACTCGACGAACGGCGCGTCAAAATCCTATCGTCTACCCATACGATAGCCCACACTAATTACCACAATCAACAGAAGAATCTTGACCACGTACACACGTAATTCACATAGCACATAAGCACATAACTCATGTATCACATAATTTATATCACACATGCCTCGATTCCTCAAAACATTTGACTCAATACGTTTAAAACTAAAATCGGGTCAAAAATATGACCTTTCAATCAATACGCGACTCAAAATCGATTTACAAAACAAGCGACCTTTCGAAACAAAAGGATTTGGCTCTCAAAGTATTTTTATTGAAAGAAAATATTTTTCTGAGTCTATTTTCTACGAATAAAGTACGAAAATATAAATCAATTAATAATATTATTTGATTTTTTAAATATCAAAACATAATTTTTAAAAGCTTAAAAGTATTTTCTAGGAATTATATTAATTAATTATAATAATTTACATTTTATTTAACTATTTATAAATAAAATTAAATGATTAAATGATTTAATCAATTAATTAAATCCATAAATAATTAATTAAATAAATTATAAATAATCAAATCAAATTGGATTTTTGAAAATAATTAAAAGAGAATAATTTTTGGAATAAAAAAATAATAATTTAGGTAATTATTAAATAATTAACCAAATTAAATTTGGAAATAAAAAAATCAGTTTTAGAAATAAAAACTGAATTTTGAATTATTTTTAATAGGGTAAATCCAGAAACAGGTTTTTGATTTTGAAATTGATAAAATAAGATCAAAATTGCGTTGCAATTAACCCAAATGGGTCATAACCGGGTCACCCAACCTGTCCGGGTTGGGATGAATTCCGGCGACCCCTGCCCAGATTTCGGCTACGGAGTTCACTACCGGCCGCCTCAGTTCAGACGAAAACAGCCGGGTTTCTCAACCTTTTCGCATCAAAATCAATCATAACTGATCGAGAAACACAATGGGAACAACAACAGCCTAAATCATCATCCAAATCGTCGGAATCGACGATCGCCGACTTAACATCGACAACATTCCAGTGAACATCGAAATCATCAATTTCTTAACCAACCTCGACGTTCTATACGTCAATATGAAGCCTACAATTCGTACAATCTATCCATAAAATCAGAATATACAACAATCACTGATAAACCCAGAAAATCGAATAAAACCAATTGATTAATATGTCTAACTCGACCTATATGAATCTATACTATAATCTCAATGATATTGATATAAATCGATTGCTATATCAAGATAAATCCATATATAACATCAAAATCATCCAAATATTACTCAAGCAAAAATCCCCTATTCGATTCAAGAACACTAAAATTTTGAATTGAAAAATTACCAATCGTCGAAACGATTTAATGGTAGATTAAGGAAGAAAAGAACGAGGGCTTCAAATCGGCTACTGGAGCATCAAAATCTGATACCAGAATCATCTTCAACTTTTCAGTTGAATTCCCACACTCAATAACACCCCCAAATAAAAGTAAATAAAATAAACAATATTTTGTAGCTATTTATATTAATCAAATATTATACCCCAAAAATTAATTAAGGGTGTTTTTATCCCCTAACTAATGTAATTAGGCTCAAAAATAATATTTACGGGGAATAATTTTAAAAAGGATAAAATACAAAATTTATATCAAAATTCCCCAAAAATTGAGAATAATGAAAAAATGCAAAAATATTAGGTATTTAAAATACGCATAATTTTATAAAAAAAAACATAAATTTTATTGGCTTTGACGTCCTGGTGGGGGCCTGGTTTGTTTATTTTTGAGAAATAGAAACGCTTCCTAATTTAAAAAAAATCCCGAAAAATACATAAAATACATTTAAACACACATAAAACGAGATAAAATGAATACCTCGATAAAGAAGCAAATAAACACGCGTCCCAATTGCATACAGTCCCATATAATACATTTTACACACATAACGAATATCCCGTTGGATCATATCGGATCCAAAAATAGATTACTTAGCCGATAAGTAACTATAAAAAATGATATAATTTAGTATCAGATTTGGATATAATGTAATAATATCCCTCTTTCGATATTACGGGTTTTGTTGTTTTATCAAAACGATTATTGTATCGAAAATTTTGTGCCGGGATGCGTACGAGTCAATCCGTAATCCGGATCGAAAAAGTTAAAACACGGAAAATGTTCAGAATATCCATATTAGGTTTGGAAGGAGTTTTCGGAAGAGTTTCGCGTTGTAAAAACGCAAAAACGGATAAAGTTGGACAATTCCCGGCTTTATAAAATAGTTTTGTAATTATTCAGAAAAAATTAATAAATCAATAATTCATTATAATATCATATAACAGTCCAAAAATTAACAAAAAATATCACCATTATCTATATTTTATTCTACACATATAAAAATTAGAATATTCGAAGAATATCATATAAACATCCAAACATAAACTCCAATTACCAGATAGATAATTCACCAAAAATTTATATAATAATCTCATAATCAACTTCAAATAATAATATTAATAATATCATAAAATATGGGATATTACAGATATGAGTAGACATATACATATATTTATATTAATATCTAAATAAGAGTAAGGATTATTCTTATGTAAATAATATTAATTAGGCTTCAAAATATTTTTTTTATATGATAGTATATATCTCTTTGATATAAAAAGAAAAGGATGAAGGAAAAGGACAAGAACCCTAACTAGCCTCCTTTTTCTCTTTTCCAAATATAAATACATATACATAGATTTTTGGGTGAATTGAGGTGTGATCCTAGATTAATTTACGGTAGCCCAACACAGCATAGGTGGGGCGAGTTTATCTTCAAGAACATTCGTGTCATTTATAAGATTCTTATATAATATTAAACCTACAATATAGATAACCTTTATTTGTTGTTATTGTTAAATATTATTGTTTCTGACTATCGAATTCGTTTGACCTTCGTGACTTATTTTGTTAATTGATTTTAATTACCTTTCTTAAATTACGATTTATATTAAATATAATTGCCCTAACGCTTAATTCAAGATTGTGAATGAAATCATCTTTTCTTCTAGTGGTTAACCTTTTGATGGTACTGTACCCACCATTAATTGGGCCACTTATCAATTTCCACAACCTATTAATCTTTCGGGTATATCTGGAAAGTTCGGTAGGGGTTCTAGTTTTTCTCGATGATAGAAATCGATGAGACTGTTGTTAACGGTTAAGGGTCCAGGGTCGGTGATGCATTATAACCTAAATGTTGTTAATGAAGATAAAGACGATACTATAACAACTTATGTTATGTGCATAGAGAAAGATATAGTGGAAAGGGCTGCAATTCTTGCAGTTATAGTGTACACTTTATTTGATGATTATTTATCAAAGGCCTATAATGCTATGTTTTTGTGAAAGATGCTTGATTAGACACATAATACTATCTCGCGAGGTCTAAAAAAGGATACTATGTATAAGTTCCTTGACTTGAAGCTTGTAGACTCTAAGGCCATGACTGAGCAGGTGAATGAATTTTAAATGATTATACATACTTTAAAGGAGTTCGATATGGATCTTCCTAAAAAGTTTTAGGTGATTTATGTTATTATAAAACTTCTAAAGTCGTGGGAAGGGTTCTCTCTTTTCATGATAAAACAGAAAGGAGAGATTACTTGGACTAATCTGATGTTGGATATCTGTATGCAACAGCAGCACAAGTCTAAACAGGGTCATGTGATGCCGGTTATAAGAGGGAGTGTGAAGATAAACATTGTGACAGCTGATCAGAAATGAAGGCTAGCTAGTAAGAAAAGTAACAATAACTCTGAAAATGCAAAAAACAAGGCTAAAACCAAAGGTAAAAAAACCATGTTAGTCGTGTGAACATATAGGTCATTGGAGTAAAGATTATTTTAAAAAAACTGATGTAGTGGCTCAGGAAAATACCGTGATTGGGACTAGAACCATTGTTGTGCCTCTAGCTAATATGGTTATTTTTGAAGCACATGCTTCTGTAATCAATGAAGGGTAAGTTACCTATAAAACTTTATTATTATTTATTTATCTTCTGAATGAGTGGTTGATTCATACTGCAGCTAATGTGCACATTTGTTCTGACAAAACTCTATTTGTATCTTATCAACTGGCTCATAAAAGGACAGTGACTATGGGAATGCAAGTATTGTATAAGTGTTAGAAATAAGAAACCTGCACTTGAAGTTCGCTTATAGGGGTGTTCTATCCCTGATTAAAGTCCATCATATTCCTAACATTCGTAGAAATATTATTAGTGGATCTTGTTTAGTTAAGGACGATTTTGAACTTTTTTGAAGTGTAATAAAGTAGTTATCACTCATATCGGTGTATTCCTTGGAAAAGGATATTTGTCGGTTGTTTTATTTTTTATTAATGTTGAACCTGTGATTGATGGTTTGGTTAATGAAATTGTTGCTTCTTCTGTTAATTGTGTTGAATCATCTAATTTTTGGCACTCTCGTCTTGGTCATTTAATTTTTGGTTCTCTAATGACTATGATGAATTTAGAGTTGATTCCAAAACATGCAATTAGTAACAAATCTAGGTGTCCACTTCTAAAATCAATAAGAAAATCACTTCATAATGTTGTAAGCGATTCTAAAATATTAGATTTAGTTCATAGTGAATTTAATGACTTGTATACTGAAGACAATAAAAGATATTTTTTACCTTTATTGATGATTGTAGTAGATACTATTATTTTTATTTGCTTAGAAATAAGGATGAAGAACTTGATAAGTTCATTATGTATAAAAGTCAGTCCTTTTTATCATTTAAAAAGGTTCACTCTATATTTCTTGTAGTGAACAGAAGAATATCCTAATTCATTTTTTTAAAAAAGGAAACTAGAATAAAAGAATTTAAATACTTAAACTACATAGTACCCAACAATTAGTTATATCATTATATATAAAACTTTAAAACTTTTGACTTTTCTTTATCCTCCAAATAGATTCTTGTCATGAGTATTTATAGGTGGAGATAAATACAAAATACAGATGTAAAAGCTTAAAATGAGATGAGCTATTATTCAAATAAAGTTATAATGAAATTTTAAATCAAACCTCAACATGAGAGGCAATATAAATTTTTAAGGATGAAGTGATCTAACTAGACTTTTATGTTTTATTAAATCATGTAGGTGATTGGTTATTTGGTGCTCAAGAATTGGCATAATTATTTGGTAGTGACATCATTGATGAGTGTCGTACATATTTCTTTTTATCCAACTTCGTCTAATATGTGTAATTATTATATCACAAATCATAATTACATTAAATCACAAAAATTATAGTATGAAGTCACAAAAATTGACCACCAAAAACTTCATTTAGAAAATTGAAGAACATTTTACTAATAACATCTTACATTATACTTTTCATTGGACTTTTTCTAGTATGGAGGGGCATGTGATAGATTGACTTAATTTCTAGAAATCTGGTATGCCATATGCCCAGACAAGCAATTAATTGGTTCCTCAATGATCTACTTGGATTTAACTAAATAACATTAGATAATAATTTGTAAAAGAATAAAGAATATTTGGTTTTTAATATTAAATAGGATTTAATATTTTTCTAAATAGATATCTATTTTTTTAGTTCATAAGATTGAATCATATATATAATATTTCACTTTTAAGCGATACAACAAATGCAATTTCACTTTATTTTTCATCAAGTAGAATTCTAATGAAAAAATTCCCATCATTTTTTTCTTTTAAGCGATACAACAAATGCAATCTCACTTGAGCATCATTAACACCCAAGTTGCCCTTCCTAAAATAATGTACCACGTTTCTTAAATATTGGCCATCAAAACCTACTTGTTGTGCTCATTCATGCATCTTGTCAAAAATATCCATTTGTTATCTCGGTTGGACACCTAACATGTAAGTTCTTAATTAAATTCTTCATGTAAGTTGGGAGCTTAATTATTGTAGGCTCTTTACGTAATTTTTAAAAAAATCGAATATGGATCTAAGAAATTTTCTTAGTGTAGTCCATTGAGAAAGAAGTATGAAGATGTTTCTTCTATCACTACTAAAAAAAGTAGAATAGACATCGGCTAAAAACCGATGTCTATGAATAAATAAATCCGATGTCTTCGTGGGTGATGTTAAAGACCCCCCATTTAACATCGGTTTTAAACTGATGTTAAAGAAGACATATAACATCAGTTTTTAAAAATGTTAAATTTCTAATATATATCTAATCTTAATATATTATCATAATATATTTTTATCAATTTAAACATATGTGAGATAAGCAAAATATTTCCATTTATCATTAAACTTTTGTTACTAATACTAGTAACAACGGTTTTCAAGATAAACCGATGTAAACATAACTTTTGACATCAGTTCTTTATTTCAAACTGATATCTATTGGTGACAAACTGATGTCTATAAAGCTTAATAACATCGGTTTTCTGTTTTAAGATTTTTTTTTGTAGTATTTAACATTAGTTTTATTCGATATTACTGAGGTCAATGTTCCACTAAAACTGATGTATTAAGTTTTGATAGACATCAATTTTTTATTTTAAACAGTTGTTAAAGTGTTAAATTAACATCACTTTCCATTGTAGTGATGTCTGATTACCTGTTTCATTAATGTACATTTTATTAATATAGATGCCAAAAATTTGCCAAACCAATAAACTAACAAAACCAAATGCTGCATAATACCATTTGTCTATATATCCAATAACAATATCCAAATATCACGCATAACACTTTCATCTAATCTAAACATCAAGTACTACACATATTTATGTAGCATACTGTTTGCAAATATACTATATCACCAGATTCTGGATCTTTGGCTACATAGGCAGTCAATCCAACAACAGAGCTCCCTCGTCCACTTGTGTAAATTCCGCAAGGGATAGCTTATGTGTGTAAGTCAGCAGCAACTGTGACTTGCTAGTTCCAGGATCGCTAAGAAGAAACATGTTGATATCTCCTCGAAATATAGCCTCAGATTGCAATGTCAATGCACTCCCACCAAAAAGTTGCAATTTGTCAATCAACCAAACTTAAAGTATGGAATGTATATGACTAAATTATATAGGACTGTGCCAACTGTAAAGAAGAGCAATAAAATAGAAATTTCGGACAACTAGCTGTAGAATCAGGTAGTTGTATGGAATATATTGTTCCTGATAACTATAATTAAGGATGGGTAGTTGTTGCAAAAATATCTAGGATGGGTATATTGTTCAACTTTACACTAAATTATATAGGACTGTGCCAACTGTAAAGAAATGTATTGGCTAGAAGAACTCACAAACAATCCAAAATGAATCAAGATAACTGAGAGCAAGAAAGATGAAAATTTAAAATCAAGTTTGGGAGCGGTACCTTTGTTGCTACCAAATTATAGGATTTAAATGATGTAGCGGCTTCATTCCTTCAAGAAAAAACCAAGCCATAGGAAACACAACCAAAACCAGTATTCAATCCATCCAGTACAATTCAATCGATCCATTGCAACAACGGTGGTGGCTGTTGGCAGCGGTGGAGGTTTATCGCCGGAAAACGAAGGGGATTAAAAGGGAGGCACTGTTGCTGTGTTTATGTTTGTGCGGTTGGTGTGTTATGATTGTATGTGTATATTTATGTTCATTGTGTGGTGTTGAGAGAGAGAGGGAGAGAAGTGAGAGGAGAGAAGGAGAGACGAGAGACAATGGAGAGACGAGAAGAAAGAGGAGAGAGAAAAGGCCATAGATGAAAATTGACGGAACTTACATACTTTCTTCTCATTAGGAGAATTAACAAATCCCTCAAGATGATCTATGTAAATCTCTTCTTAAGGTCACCATGAAGAAAAACAGTCTTTAAAACCATTTGATGAAAGATAAGACCAAGTGACAGATGACAATGCTATAAGAATTAGGATTGTAGCCATTCTAGCAACATGAGAGTATATTTCAAGTAGTCAATGCGTTCTCTCTACCTAAAACCCTTAGCTACCATCTTAGCCTTATACTTACCTATTCATCCAACCCGATTCAACTTCCTCTTAAAGGATTCATGGCCTAACGGAAAGTTAAACGTTCTTCCTCGACATTATAACTGATCAAATCAATTCCAAAGTCCTTAACAATCTTTGCATTCTTACTCCTTCTAGATTCCTCTACTTCACTCAGAGCAGAGCTACTAGCTGGATCCGCCACCATATTTTTCATCCTTTCCAAGTGACCATAAATGGAACTCGATGTACAAGTGGGATAATCATTAGAAACACTTTAAGGAATACCTTCCTTATAGGAAACACTTCCTTAATTACGGTTGCTTTACAAAATTCAACTATAGTATTCACCACAAATACAATCTATGATATATTTTATTACTAAAAATCTCATAGTATTGTGAATAACCATAACCTAGAAAGATAGTATCAACAGTCTTTCGCCCTAATTTCTTCCTCTTGTTATGATCTTGGAGGAAGGCTAGTGAACGAAGATAAAATTTTTGAAAGAGGGTAATATTTTTGGCGCCCTAATGAAATTATTTTATTTGTGAGAATTTGTTGCCCTCCTTATACTGTATATATATTTTGGTGGAGGGTAGTGAAAGAGGGTAAAATATTTTAAAGAGGGTATTGAAGGACGTTAAAAATTTTGAAGCCCTCATGAATGGTACTAAGTGTGAAATCTATATCCTCGTTGTTGTTTATATGTAATTTGAAGGAGGGTACTTGAAGAAGGGTAAAAAATTAACTTCCTCTTGAAATTGTTCTAAGTGTGAATATGGTGCCCTACAGGTAATTTATAATTTTGGAGGAGGGTAGTGAAGGAGGGTAAAATTTTGAAGGTGGATATTGAACGAGGGTAAAATATTTTGACGCTCTCTTAAAATTATTCTAAGTGTGAATTCAGAGTGTATTGAAGGAGGGTAAAAAATTATGAACCCCTTTTGAAATTTGAAGGAGGGTATAAAATTTTGACCCTTTCTTAAAATTTGGTTCCCTCTTGTAGTTTATATGTATTTTATTGGAGGGTAGTGAAGGAGGAAATTTTTTTGAAGGACGCCAAATAATTTTGACCCCTTTTGCAATTTTTTTAAGTTTAAATTTGGTGTCCTCCTTGTAGTTTATATGTATTTTGTAGGAGGTAAAGGGTTTCGATCACATAAACACAATGGAAACATTAATTAAAATGTAACTTAGTTAAGTCAAACCCAATAGTCAAAAAGTATCAATATACTTCAACACATCTCCCACGATAGATGGGAGTACTTTGCTTTGGCGAACCCACTCCTGGTCGATCTAGGGGTTAATGCATTGGACTCATTGGAAGGCATTTGATCAACTTAATATTAACTTTAGGGTTTTGTTAATTTTAAAATGATCAGATCCCATCATAATGGGATTCCCGATTTTTCCTTGAATAAAATACTTTAAATCAATATTCGTCAATGGTTTGATTTCCAGGTAGTGAGGGAGAGTTCACAATGGTATCGCTTAAAACCCACAACCTTACAAGTTCAATGAACTCGCTTTGACAATATCGGCCCCATGTCAGAAACAAAGAAAATTTGTATTTTATTCCGTGTTTCATAAACACGAGAATCTCATAATTGTTTGTTCATTTTAAAATTTTGAATCGTTACATATTTTATCTTGTTTAGCAAGCATGGCATGGGTGTCATATCTAATACAAACATCCTTAATCTAATCAAGCATGCATCTTCATAAACTACTCTACACATATATTCATCATATGCACATATATATGTAAAGTGCAATAAATAAATGTGGTTGGTTATGGATTCATCCTATGTGATCTTTATCAAGCTAATGATAAAGATATAGATCAATCGAAGGTGGAAAATAAATACAGGCTAACTATTACATGTCTTATTTCTTGTATTGCTTCCTTGGATGGCCTCCGTGTGGGATTACCCTTGATCTTCAAATCTTCATGTCTTCATGTACATTACAAGAATGAAATATGAAAACTAATCTAATGAACTTACAAGAAGAACCCGAGTTACATTCGAGATTTAATAATTACAAGATTAAATGACATGCAAGCCGTATTTCAAAAACCAAAACCATTAACATAAGGTCATAAGCCATAACCATCCACTATGCTCAATTAACACAAAATAACATGTTAAAATACATAATCTGATCTTAACATATTACATTAAATCAAATATTGAAAAAATTAGAAAATTTGAAATTAAATCTGATAGCATTAAATCGCAGATTACAGGGCCTAAACGATGTCAAATGCCTTAAAGATCAGTCGATGATAGCCTTTGCAATAAATTACGTTCAGACGCTCGATTCCATATGAAATAGCGTGTTCATTCGCCAAAATCAGACATCACACCCAGATTTCAGCAAATCTGCTGCATACGATTCAGAATCATATCAAATACGATTCTTATAATTAAAAAACACATAAAACATGTATATATCAGTATATATACAGATTATATAATCATCATATGATTATACAACTCTCATGAATATCATATATTCAAAACATATACATATATACGCATATATAAACATAATAACATGTAAAACATACAAAATCGCATACATAACAGTCATGGAATATTGTATATATGTTATCATCATAAAACCTGTAAACACATAAATGAATTAAACACTTTTCGCAAGTAGCTCTAATGCCATTGAAGGGTTTCGATCACATAAACGCAACAAAAACAGTAATTAAAATATAAAAAATCAGAATTTTCGAAACCCACCGGAGGATCCATGTGAAAAACATATATTTAATTGTAGATCAGATTGTTTACCTTAAGAAGCTTTACCAATTGGTTGACTTATGGAGATCCAAAGCTTGATCAATCATCACGCATGCTGCTCTTGCGATCTACGCTCTATCGGTATCCACACGAATGCTTGAACTCAAGGATTGGATGTGTACTAACACAAACACGTTTCTTCTTGCTCTCTCCATCTTCTCTCTTGGTGGCTAGGGTTTTAGTAAAGTCTTGCACACGAAATCAGCCCACACAAGATATATTATATAGAGAGTATAATAAGAATTATAACTCTTAACTAATTAGCAGTTATTATTAATTCGAACTTCCTATTTGTATAATAATTAAGTCACACTTAATTATTTAACAAATTAATATCATGATTAATATTAGTAAATTCAAATATCAATATTTATCTAATTATTTAAGTCATACTTAATTAATATTATAAAAAATTCGAATTACTTTAATATAATTTAAATCCAATTTAAATTAAATAATCCTTCAAGCATTCTTAGTGTGTGACCCTATAGGTTATTATTACGTTGGAAACAAATTTTAAATCTAACTTAAAATCGTAAACAATTAGTGGCATCTAGTAATACATGATTGCTACCCAAGTAATAATAATTGAATCGGTGATCGATTAAACCTTTCGTGAATAATGTACAATGTAACATAATCCCTTTAACCAAATATTATAGATTAAACTATAGGCATATAATGTGTCATCCTCATCATAGTTTAATACAAGTTTCCTTGATCAATGAGTAGACTATCATACCAAATCAACATTTGAGTGTGACCATGCACTTCATAGTCTAGCTCACACAAGAGGCCAATAATATCACTCCTAAAATAGGAGGGTTAAATCCTATATAGATCATTCATATTTCTCATATGATTCATAATATACACAATGTCCACTTTTATCATTACCCGATCAAGGATAACTTTTAATGGAATGAATATATATATTAATTCTTGTATCGAAATTTAATGACTTCAGGTCTAAGGACCATTACATTATTATCACTGTTAGAATTACATATGACACAACAAACACGTAGAATCTCACATTGGATCTGTCCAGCACACCATGTACATGTACATCTTCCTATGTATTTGACTTTAGTATCACTATACTTATGATCAATGAGATGTGATCATCAGTCAGCAAACACACTAGTCTTAATACATTATTATTGTCCCTTAATAATAATACTCGATTAGGGACCGTTAGGAATATTGATATTATTCTCATAATCTCATTTCTAAGTCACGTACTTAGAGATATAGAATTGCAAAGCATATTCCAAGGACATTTATTAATCTAACATTTATATCGCGGTAAATTAAGAATTAATAAATTATAAAGGAAAATAATCGATAGAACATAAATATTAATAATCCAAATGTCTTTAACTAAAATATCATAATTTTGTGTCTAGGGCACAAACACTAACATGAGGGTACTTGAAGGAGGGTAAAAAAATGACGCCCTCTTGAAATTATACTAAGTATGAAATTGGTACCCTTATTGTAGTTTATATATAATTTGAAGGAGGATAGCGAATGATTATAAACAATTTTGACCCTTTCTCAAAATTGTACTAAGTGTGAATTTAGAGCCCTTATTGTAGTTTATATGTACATTGCACGAGGGTAGTGAAGGAAGGTAAAAGTTTTGGAGGAGGGAAAAATATTTTGATTACCCATATAAAATATACTAAGTTTGAACTTCGTTGCCCCTATGTACTTTAAAGGAGGTTACTCTTTGGGATGGTACTCTGAAGAAGGGTAAAGTTTTTGAAGAGGGAATTTTTTTTGGCGACCCACTAAAATCGTACTAAGTCTCAATTTGGTACCCCATGTAAATTTTTGTAGGAGGATAGACTTTTTTATGTCTCTTTCAAATTTGACTAAGTATGAATTCGAAGCCTGTCGAGTATTGGTAGCAAGTAGTTATATGTTGGAAACAAGTAAAAGAGGAAGTGAAGATGAAAATTAGGAAGCGGGTACACAGTATAAGGTACAATGTATTTTTTTCTAATTGCCTTTTTTACCATTTATAGCATAAACATCTAGAAGTGGGTATATCACTTTATGATATTTCTTTATACGTAAGATCACCCGCTAGAAGAGTTATGTGTACCCACTTTTGGTGCTTATACTGTTGAAGAAGTTAGAGAATTACGCTAGTTTGAGAGACGTTTTGGGTGTATGAAATAAATGCATGAAGCAAATATCTTGTGAAGGGATAATTGTGACCAGACTTTGCTTGTTCTTGTGTGCGGAATGATTTTTCTTACTTTGTGTCGAAGTAGATCGCATGAGATATGATATGCCTTTAATTATGAATGTAGTATTTATACTTCCCTCAAAGATAATAATATTACTTGTGTCTGATACAATGTAACTTATGTCAGAGATGGTGTCACTTGTCTTGTGTCTGTATAAAACTCATGAGATAATATAATTAACTTGATTTGTCTAAGGTGTTTTAATTGTGTCTAAGGTACTTTGTCCGATTAGTGTTTGTATGATACTCATGGGATAGTAATTCACTTAATTTGTTTTATATAGTTGTGTCTAAGGTGTTGTAATTGTGTGTGATGTACTTCGTTTGCTTTGTTTCTCTATGATACTCTTGAGATAACAATTCACTTAATTTTTTTGAGATAGTTATGTCTCGGATTTTGTAATTGTGTCTGAGATACTTTACTCGCTTTGTGTTTATATGAAACTTATGAGCTGATACAGTTCACTTAATTGTGTCTGAGATATTATATTTATGTTTAAGATGTGTTGAAAAGGGTCATATAATATTGTGTTCAACACTTTAGTGTATAAGCAAAAGTATTTGAACTTCTATTATGTGAAATATTTCCCATCTTGTTATCAAACCAAGTGTTGTTGGCCTATCTGTCATCCAATCTCTCTAACTTGTAAGAGCCCGAATATAGCATTTTCTTCACCTTGTAGGTACCTTCCTAGTAAGGCATGAGTTTACATGTATATTGCATGTTAAAGGTTTCCGTAGTTCGTAACTAAGTCTCTTTCATCAAATTTTCTGATCTTTGTCGTGTTGTACTTTATGACCAAACTATGCAATCCTTAATTAGGGTAGGGTGATCAAAAACTATCCTTGCCTTAAATAGTTTTGAGAAATAGCCTTTTCTTCCATGTGATTTCTATAAATCCTCTGGTGAATTTTTCTCATTTAATATAAAACCTTCTCAGGGTTAATGAGTGTGAGAATTGAGAGTCAAACACATCTTCTAGAGGATAGCATACTCTCCTTTAAGTAGTTAATAATGGGTGTCATCTAAGTAGAGTCTTCAACGATAATATTCACAGACTATTGACCTTCAATTCCAAGTATTTTTCATTCTTTAAATAGACAAGAACTATCTAAAATATCTTTTTTGACTCGACCAACTTTGAGAGAAAGGATGGTGTGAATATTGTCTTCTATAACATAATCTCATGTTGTTTGCATTATAAAAATCTAAAAATTATTGAAGATTGAGAGATGTTTGAACATTTAGATCAAATTTCTGTCCAGGTTGAGGCATGCTATGAGTACTTGACATTAACTCTAAAATAAAAGGGTCAATAAATATCAGTTCTGCACCGATGTCTAAAAATTTCAAAACTGATGTCTATGTGGGTGTAGAGAAAAGTCATAGTTTTTCACATCAGTTTTGCACCAATGTAAAGAGCATTTTATACATCTGTTTTTACTCATAAACAGATGTCTATTTATCTATGACACATTGGTTTCAAAACCATAGCGATGTCTATAGTGTTTTACGACATCAATTCTCCTTTGGAACCGATATTATATACTCCTTTACACATCAGTGTGTAACACATGTGAAATAACCCAATAAAGTGTCAAAGTAGACATCAAAAACTGATGTCTTAAAGGCACAATATGATGTATTATTATTATGTTTAACATAGGTTTTTAAGCACATAGGTTTTTAAGCACATAGGTTTTTAAGCATCTGGATGCTGTGTTATATACATTTATTATGTTCCCAAAAAATTACCAAAAAACACCAAAAATAAATTTTCGCAAAAAGCTTTCAAATTGCCATGAATATCACCAAACTAAGCAATACATAATGTTCTGCAATTTATAATTCCAAATCATCTACTACATCCCATAATGTATACATTCTTCTTGAAACATCCAAAAGAATGCCTTCTTTGATAAATCGGATGCATGGTGAAGCCTAAAAGAAAGCAACAAGTGGAATCTTATCACCTCAAGCCAACTTTCTGCATCTTCTTCTTTTCGGTCTTTTGTTATGAGCTGTTTAAATAGTCCATATCTATATATACAAAATCTGTTATAGGAAACAAGGGGAATTCACTTCCTGTGCTGATCAGAGTATCCCTTATTTTTATACACCAAAACCTTGCTCATCTGATTTCAAATAAAAAGTATTGATTGTCAAGATGGATAATAATCATGGTAAGGCATATAAATTAAAAAGAAATATCTTTTGATGAAGCAATTTCATTCCTGTAGTAGAACACTGAAAGTTTAATGCACAAATTTAATAATCCTACTCTCTTTGATAGTTCTGTATAGCCAGCCCAACATCTCGTCCGCAAAAGCAAGACAAACTTCTCCCTGTCAATCGTCAGCTTCTAAATTACATACAAATAAAGAGTCACATGGAAAACTCTTAACATTACGTAAAAATTGATGAGTTGGTTCCCAAATTAATGGCTTATTGAACCAAATACTTGAATTATCTCTTCTTCAATTACAACCATAAAATAGAAATGGTGACATTAAGTGTACAGAAAATGGAAGATTTTAAGAAAAGAAGCGAGGTAGTCTGGTCATGAAGATATGAAATAACTATCGCCAGAATCGTTTATAAACCCATGACTGAAAAATAACGACTAGCAGTGGATTTTGGAGTTATATCAATGTTACTGTGTTACCTGCCAGTAACCCTTAGTTTTAACTCTCTGCTATATCTGTTGTCCTTAAGCGCTCTGTGCGTATAAGTCGTCCACCATCATCTCTACAAAAAAAGTATATATGTTGATCCATAATTTGGGACTCAATGCATTATAATCTATGCGATGTATCTCCTTCAGCTCTTCTTGGACCTTCTGTCGCAAGGCTCTCAAAACAGTATCCCCGGGAACATCTAGTGTAATAAAATATGAAATCAGCAAGTAAATAATTCCAAACGTACTTAACAAAATAGTTGCCTAACTCATACATCCTGCAGGGAGGAACCATCTCACACACTTTAGTATAATAATATTGTAGCTTGATGAACATATCAAATATGTGTTCTGATTTTCCTCTGTTACATTATTTGCAAACAAGTAGAGTATCCGATGATGAACCTTGGTGTTATCTAAATTTTGTAATTCCTACCAACCTTGGTTCTTAAAAACTGAGTTTCATGCTAATTATTTTGTTTTAGCTGAAGGAATCTTAACTACTCACAACAGATTGTTTACGTGGTAGCAATAATTTATGTTTCACATGTAAAAGAACGGAAAGAACTACGCTTCTATGAAAGACCAGGGAATGTAATACTGTAGATCAGCAAAACATAACCAACCAGCCAGATGAAGGAAGTACACCAAAAAGAGAGTGACACCAAAGCACAAGCGTAACAACACAACATAATCATAGAACACTCGCTTTCACCTTTGCCGATCTACTATATCATGGTTCCTCTCACACCGAACAGAGACGAGTTCAACACACTTAAAGTTTTTTTCTTTTTATTCCCCAGATGTCAATGAAGCCAGATTACTTATTATATTGTCCTAAATAATTAAAGCGAGGATTGATGAGTATACCTATATTCATCCCAGGTGGAAGTGCAAACTGACGCTGAAGGACAAACTGGTACAAGGGGTATGCATGCACCAATTATCAGAGTGACAAGTGGGATGGCTCCATTCCTGCAAGAGGTCAAGTATATGTTTGAACTATAACTCAACAACAAAAAGAACAAGAGTACGCTAAACTAAAAAATTTCCTCATAGCATGAGCAGTATGAGTAATGTATAGCATCACCATAGTTCTCCTCAAATCCCTTTAAGATGATTATAAACAGAAGTCCAGAACCGATTTACATAAAATTATTCTATGTAACCACAAGAAATAATTTAATAGTATATACACTCAAGAAACAAAGTACTAAGAGGTTTATTTGCATATATTTCTCGAACTTCAAGTTTGCGTTTTTTTTAACAACGTGAATGTTAATTTCTAATTAATTTAGAGTTATTGACTACTCCAAATTACTTTCAAAGTACTAAAAATTGATGCAAGAGACCATATATCATACTGCATATACAGTGTTTAGATGTTTTCGTTCATCATGGCCGAGTATATTGGCCGACTATATTGATACTGTCCACCGCAAGAAATGATCCAAGAGCAGTGAGCAGAAGCACCTTGAGCACCGACATTGAAACAGCAGAAAAAGGCTGAAAATCCCCATTTGGCAATCCAACCACTTCACTTGATCTTTTCTGAGTACGGTTAAGCTGTAACCTTTCAAGAAGCAGTGTATTGTGAACTTCAAATTTGTACTTTCACTTCCCAAAAGTGATAATTTGATTCAAATCATAATATATCAAAGGTTCTTATTAACACAAGGAATTTAAAAATTAAAACAACTGCAGAATAATGTAGCTATATCCCACACTAATCAATCGAGCATTGTATATAATCTAACACGTAAGTCGTATACATGAGTATTATGATCAACTCAATGGAAATTTCATCATCAGGAAATACTTACTATTATAATAGATTTAGAGACTTACAAGAACAAAAAAAGCAAGAAACAAGAGAACCAACGACGAAAGCTAGCGCATCAAACAAGAAAGTACAAACAAGCCTGTAACGACAACAACAAACAAACAATCTGTTAAAAATAGAAGAGTAACAAAAAAAGCATGAAAAACAAAAAATTTAATTGGAGAAACATGCTTATATATAACAAAAACCAAATATATACCAACTAAAAAAGAGATATGCATACATAATTAACTTAAATCGCAAAATAACTTACTTTGTAGGTGACCCAAGATGAAGAATCAACCAATCCGTAAAAAAAGTTCAATTAAAACCCAAAAATTGAAGTTTGAAATGAAAATTAGAGACACACTTACAAATCGACTTAGTTAATAGCACAATCGAGTAGATTAAAGATTCATATGCAAGAACAGAGTGTTTTAGTTGAAAGAAAGAACCGAGGCTACGACCTAATTAGATATATGATATTTGGGGGTTTGATTCCAGGGTTTGACCGAATTAGTGGTTCAATCTAGGGTTAGTGTTCGATTAAGTTTGGATTTAAGATTCTATCTAGGGTTTGTGATTGTATATAATGGGTTTGAATTAGGTTTTGAATGTTCTTGAGTGTAGATTAAGAGTAGAGCCTCAGTTAAAAAGAAAAGTGGATGTGAGTTTGTGAAGAGCTGGGGAAATGAAAATGGGTTGACCGGGGAAATGATTTATATGTAAAAGGGGGAAATGTTTTAAGTAATCGTAAATGTATGTATCACGTGTTTTATAATTTTTTAAAATTTAGTTTAGACATCCCTTGTTACTTCAACTGTTGTGTGAATATTACTTTAACATCGATTTTGTAAAAAATGATATTCAAAAACAATTTAACATCGGTCGTCAATGCAACCGATGTTAAATTGATGATATCTATTGACCGTTTTCTTGTAGTATAAGCCTCATTATTAGTAAACATGGAAATATTATGACTTTAATGAGTTGGAAGCCTTATAAAAAATTATATTAGCCATGCTTCACTTTTTATCGAGGTAAAGTAGTCATCCATGCAGAGTTCTCATGTTGGATTGTGGGTAATAATGTCCTCCTTGGAAGAGGATATTTCACGAATGAGGGAATTTTTTCTTGGTTGCCAAATGAACATTTACCAATGTAATCTATAAATTTCAAAATGTGATGATTTTTCTTGGCATATAAGAAGTTGTGAATTGATTTAACACCATCACCCAATTGATTAAATTTTGGGATTGTGAATATTTAGGCGTTGAGAAGACCGTCCCTCACCCTCCTAGGAGACGATAAGATGAAATATGGAGTTATGAGAGGACCCTCTTCACCCATGTAGGTGAAGATATGGAGCTATGATAGTAGTATTTCATAAAAATATAGAAATTCTTTTCTATAAGAGGACCTTTCTCACCCGCTAATAAGGCAACAATGACGAGAAATGAGGCTAGCGAGTTATAGAGATAGTACATTTTTTTAAATTTTAGAGAGAATAATTAATGTGCTTTTAGATTACTCTCTCTCACGTGCTAGTAAAATTTCTTACTTTGAAATTACATTCCCTCACTCATCAAGGAGGCCGCAAGGGTGAAAAAAGAAGTTGAGTTAGTAAAACATTCTTCTTTGAGATTACTCTTCTTCATAGTTAAAAGAGGCGACACGGGTGAGGAAATGAATTAGAAATTTTTTTGAGTGTGTAAAATTTTAATTTTCATGGATGTTCTTCTTGATGAATACATGTCACCTAATTAAAGGATTTAGTTGATCTTTATTCACCGAAATTTCCTATTTTTTTGCTGAAACGTAAAGTTAAACTGATTGAGGTTTTTCATAAGAAAAGCCCCCCCTTCTAGCGCCAAATAATACTGCATCTTGCTTCACTCTACCAAATATACCATGTTCTGTTGATGTTTTCACGCAGATGTGTTGTAGCTGATGGCTGGGAATCTGTAAAACAATGCCCACAAGAAGGTGATGGTCGTCAAACACCTACGGCATGAGAGTAAGTAACCAGTGGTTGACAATAACAAGAAACAATAATTGGAAAATAAATACTTAATGTTTGAGAGTTACTATTTCTGAGTGGTATGAATGCTTAAGTGGTGAGAGTAAATGTGAGCATCAGAGTATTTATGTGAATTCGAGGGTCTGCATTTATGTGACTTAGATTGGTATTTATAATAGGTGATGCTACATCCCGTTAACTTCTAGTCCAGCTATTTGCTCCTTTTTGGTGACAGACATGACATGATGGCATGTCCCTTTTTATGATTTGTTGTCATATTAACTACTTCCATGTAAGCCTCCTCTTGTTCTTGAGTACTAAAGGATGGTCCAAGAGATACGAGTCTTCTGGGAGGAGGGTAACATCGTATGTGGAGGAGGAGGGTATCATTGATCTGGGTGGTAAAACTTTACCTTAGTATATATTTATTAGTCAAATTTATGCACATGATAGATTGCCCATCGTGAGTCTTGGGACATGGCTTCATATGTAGAGTAAAGAGGTGGACTTAACTTAGGTATTATCACTAATATAGTTAGAATTTTATTTTATAAGGTTTTATGTGGGCCACTCTCCAAAATCGAGTCGAACTCAAATATTCTGGATAAATAAATCATAAATGCTTCCCTACATATTTATTTAGTTTGTAAATTATTTGTCAATCTACGGATATATTCTATACTAGTTTGGTTTTGTCAAATAGACTTAGGTAACTGCTAAAGGAAAAATGTGGAGAACTTTTAAACACTCGTTTTACAATCTAAAACTATTCAATTGATTTATAAGCATATCGTACCCAAATATTTTGATCATAAACATACTGAATATAAGTTTTAAATATTTTAATTCAATTTATAATACCAAAGGACCAAACACATCTTTTACTCCAAAATAAGCGTAAATCCGGAATACATGTAAATCCTTATTATCAATATTAAATTATTTTTTAATTATACTTAATAATTTCTCAGACCTAATAGTCATTATTTTATAAGAAATGTTACATTTTACTATATGTCAAGTCAAAACTTTTGTTTATTTGGTGTGTAAAGATAAATGTGTATTTAGTCGCTCCGTTAACATTCCAAAAATCCAAAAAACATTCCTCCAGATATGTTTTAGACTTGAAATCTTGAACTTTACATATTAACTTGTAGATTAATTTGACCAATTTTGGATGACTTTTAATCTAGGACCCCTAAATTCGATGCGCAATTAATTTACGAGTCTGTGAAAATTCATATTAAATCAATGAGTTTGATGGTGAGATTTTAAACATTTTTTGGAGATTACCAAAATTTCATAATTGTGGAATATTTTTTTCATTTTCGTTGAAAAACTATATTTTGGTCATCGGTAAGTGCACCGTTCGGTTATTATTCATGTCCAAATTGAGAAAAATGTGGCAGACATTCCTTGAGCCTAGGAATTTATTAGCTTACTTTTTCAGCACAAAATTATTACTTTTTGGTGATAAAAATACACCTAAACCTCTCATTCTTTAATTTGATTTTGTCTTATTCTTCATCACCTTTTCTCACATAAAACACATATTTCTTCACCCTTATTTAGAAGGCCCCAAACCCTACTTAGGTAGCCTATTTACAAGGCAAACCCCCTTGAGACAGTTTTACGGTGAATTTTCGCGCGACTATTTTGTATGTTATTCGGCTTTATAACTATCCTGTTTCTCTTATAGGTCACTCTCTATTTGAAGAACTTGAAACCTTGTATATTCAAGAGTCATAATTTGGATATTTTATGTATATTAAGTGTACTTGGACACATACTTGTTAGATATATGCTTTATACACTTTGCTTTTCAAGTTTCATTCTTGTTGGCATAAAAATGTACTTGTTCTTGATTTATTCATATAGTATTTTTTGGAGCCTTAGTAGAAACTTTAGAAGAGTTACCGGCTTTATTTTACACTTTTACAAGTCCTTGCACTTAAGTTTATAACTGGAGATAAAAAAATACAACTATTTTTTTATTTAAAACCAATGTCTCTAAACTCGTATTTACCTTAAGTGGTCAAAATCTTTGTTTCAAATATTGAAATATTATTTAAGATTGGTGTTATATTTATTAAATTATTCTTAATTCTCAAGTAAACATCTTGAATAAGAATCTAGCACGGTTGACCACTTGAACTTGTTGTTAAAAAGAACAAGTTCAACTTGACCACACGCGTTATACTCGGCAAAATTCGAAGTTAAAGTTCCTTGATTCTCCTTAATTTTTTAATCTCTTTAATAAGTAAAAAAGACAAAGACGTAGTCAGTGGGTCTGTAACATTATCATTACTATGCACTTTACATATAAACACTACCACATATATTGCATACTACAACTTCCAACAAGCATTATTACAGGGCAAAAAACTGTTGCTATCGGTGCCAAAAAGGCAATGGCAAAGCTTTTGAGGGTTGTAATTTTAGCCATTGAGAAAGAATTATATTGCAACAACGACACACCTTATTGCAAGCCTGAATATCTGTTATAGAAACAAGCTAATGCAACGTCATCGAGGGTTGCAATAGGACTAGACCAGTGTTACAACAGGTGTTTGACAATCTGTACAAATATTGAGGGCCACAGGTGGGCCACAAGTATGGACGCCGCACGTGGGCCCGTCTTTCCATTTTTTTATAAATTTGCATAGACTAAAAATATATAAAATTTTCATTTCATTACCAAATAATACGAAATACAAGCAATATTTACCAAAATACACCACTGTCATAGTATATACCTTGATATATTGTTCCAAAGCAAGCACACCAAATACATTACATTCTTAAAAAAGTAAAATACATTACATTCTTAAAAAAGTAAAATACATTACATTCTTAAAAAAGTAAAACACATTAATCTAAAATTAAAAATGATGAAAGTCTATAAATATAATTGTAAAAATAATCCATCCGACTAAGAAGTTGGGCATTATCCATAAAAAGAATACCATTGTCATTATAATATGAAAATGTTGCGCAAAGTTGAGCAAAATTATTATTGATGCGATGTGTTTATGAGACTTCCGTTCATTCCATGCAATCCATATATAAAGTGTACCCATACCAGATTTTTTACCTCTTCCTAGAGAATGGCATACCTGAAACCCTGCATAAATGAAAGTAGATTTTCAATACAAGCAGCACACTAGTTTGTATTTCATGTTTTTATACATGTCTTACAACATGACTTGCAATTGGTTTCTTGTACTATACATAAGCATATGAAGAAATGCATAACATAAAGTACAAGATATAAATCTACACCTCAAATAACTAATATCAGGAGTCAATAATCCAAGCCAAACACACATTAATCATGAAGTTCTACTCATAGTTGAACACAACATCCACTTACAAGTGTGCTCTAATAATTGACAAAAATAATGAACAAAACTAGTCACACTTACAAATAAAAAAAATTACATGCTTGTACAAATGCATATAAAAATAAAAATCTAACACTAAACATACTTTCCTTGTAAGTCCAACAAGTAGATATAAAACACATGACCGCTACTTTGGTATGCACAAACAAAATAAATCCAAACCTAAAGGATGACATAGTACCTGAATTGGAGAGGCTGTTCTTGGTCTCGTTGTAAACATTAATTGCCAGCGACCTTCAATCAAACTAGAACTTGTCTGAAAATATAAGATATTACAGTTAAAATTCGAACTTGTCTGAAAATATAAGATATTACAGTTAAAATTCAGTTCGTGGTAAACTTGTTGCGAACACCGAATCTCAGTCTCTTAAACTTTGTTTCTTCTAGTCAAAAAATACCTAATTCAAAAGTAAAATTTAACTCCATTTCCTAAAATTCTAGTTTAGCATGTTGTTAATTAGTGATCGTAATTAAATTAATTAAGTGAAATTCATTCATGTTCACTTTTTAAACTAACAAAGGAAAATATTTCAACAAAAATTTGCCACTGGTTCACTTATGCTTTGAGTTGCTTCTAAAACTTGCACTGCGCGTTTAACTTCATGCACATCAATTTTTAGACACAAACTATGTGAAGAAAGTAATCATCAAGCATTATTTTGACAAAAGTAATAATATATCAACCAAGCTACAGATACTTTTGAATAGATTTTTGCATTTCCAATTACTAGAAAATCTCATATTTCATACTATCTAGATTCAGGAGAATTATACTGACCTGTAAATTTTCAATCTAGGCAAGAAAGGCAACAAAAAATTTAAGCAAACATATATAGGCAGATTAATCTATATAAAGTCACGACTTACAAAACATCATAATATTTATACCTAATAAAAGCAGCATATAACACAGATAGGAATAGAGAAACCAAAGCATTATAGTGAAAGATATATTGCACAAAAGATAACTGATCACATATTCTAAATAAATTTAATAAGATGAGACCATAACTAATAATACTCTTGCATCAATCAACAAACCTCACTGATGAACTTTATTGACCATCCATTTTGTAGCCTCAATCTGTTCAGGGTCCCATTAACATGTAGCTAAGGACATAATTTGACCTCTAAACTAGCTTTACCAAATAAGTACTTGCTCATGGATTCAAATCCACAACCTTCATTTATATGAAACCTCATTTATATACTCATTTAGCAAACATAACAGTCAGCATTGTCAAAATTATTCCTAGGGGCACATCAGGTCTAGAGTCTGTTTCTCGCCTCCTCTCCCCAGTTCCCCTCCCTCTGTAACTAAAATCTAATGCAGTAATGAAAACGTAAACCTCTGAAATCAAAGAACTTAACAAATTTTGTGTGTAAAGTGAATTACAACATGAATAATACCCGTTGTATTGTCAAGTCACTACTAGAAATATGGAATCAGACATCGGTTCAGAACCGATGTTAAAAAAGTCCTGAACCGATGTCTTCGCGTGTGATGTTAAATGTCATCAGCCTTTGGCATCGGTTAACAGCCGATGTCTATTACAATGCTATACATCGGTTTCAAGATTAAAAGTGATGTCTTTACAACAAATTTCAGCTTATATTACAGTATTACTAGGTGAATATGAGTATACTATGACGTATTTATCCATTAAAATATGAAACCTACAAGCTCTAAAAGCCATTTATTAAAATTCTTTCGAACAAACCGATGTGAAATGCTTGATCAGACATCGGTTAGATTAGTTGCCCGATGTGAAATGTTTGATCAGACATCGGTTAAATTAGCCTCCCGATGTGAAATGATGGATAAGACATGGGTGTTCTTCACGAAACCGATGTTAAATCTTTTTGTTTAACATCAACCAATTTCTCTAACCGATATTATTTGACTTAAAATACATTGAGTTTTTTTTCAGAACCGATGTCAAATGACTATTTCACATTGGTTTTTTTAGTTATTTTCGTTTAATATTATTTTGTATGATGTCTTTTGTACATTTTTTACATCGATTTATATGTACCATTGTGATGTTAATGTTCTGTAAATTGCACACCATCCTGGTACTATTTACAGCCACTGAGAACCAAAACAATGCAACATCCCAACAAAAAACATTCAAACAGAAACATAAAGGTACTCATCCAAATTACAACTCTAATACCAAAATATTACTCATACTATACTATACATACATTTCAAATAAAATACAAGCATTACATTAGCTAACTCATACTATACTAATTTTTACGTACTAAAAGCAAAAGCAACTTGCTATGTGCTGCTGTACCAGAACTCACCGCCTCCTTCCTCTTCCACCACCCTTTCTGCAAGTGCTATCATTGGGGATTGGAGTAACATCCTCTGAAAAAAGGCAAATAGAAAGTCAATTATCAACGCCTTACATGGATATAGCCTACTTATTTCCAAATTCATAAGCTAATCAGGAAAAAAGAATTACCAATGCGACCAATTTTCATTCCTAAACGAGCAAGTGTACGAAGAGACTTTGTTTTGTTTCCGCCCGTTGCGCGAAACTTGATGTGAAGAGCAGTGATTCCAAGTTCTCGTGGGCAATTTACCAGCCAGCTTATATGAGAAAATATTGCAAAGTCATTATCATCCATTTCATGCAATAAGAGGACTTTCAAGCAAGTCTATAGCGATAGAAATAACACCAGACCTTGCATCTTGTTGAAACAACCTGTGTTGCAAGCATAGTTGCATATGGTGAAGATTCATCTCTATTTGCTTTAACGTTCATCCCACCTAAGAATTGAGAAATTAAGATAACATGAATAATTTATTTAGTTAATTAGTTGTATATCTCATCTTTATGATATTTAAGTATGATCTATGACATTTATTAGGTGTTTCCGGGCAGGCCCAAGTGACAAGATATAATTTGTATCTCACTTAGATTACAATTGGTACATGTAAAACCATTTATTTTAAAAAATAAATCAAAGCATACTGTTATTTACAGGGCACTCATATAATAGAGTTTTTCGACATAAGTCATACCAATAAATATATTAGACGTATTGACACTAATAACTTACCTTCTCCTTGACTAGTTTGTGTGTGAGAGAGAGAGACAGAGAGACCATAAGGTCTAGAGAAACATTTGTCAGTGTGAAGATTTAAAATTATTGGAGCTTCCAAAGCTTTCTGAAATGTAAATAAAAAATGAAATAAAATAAGACACATAATTGATGAAATATTAGATGTCACCAGGCAGCTACTAACAGTACCTGAAATTTTAATTTTACCAGAACAGAGCAATGGGGAAGTAAGTCAGACTAGAAGGATGCTTGCATTTTAAACATTTATGGAGGCTTATATAATTAATAAAGAAGAGACTAATAGTTGTTGGTTGTGAAAAAGAAAATTAAGGGACCTTCTCTATTTGAGCCATTACAATCTTGCTAGTTACTTACAAATTTTGAAATTCTTATTTAAATAAGCAGATTATTTGTTTAAAATGACTATTTGAGGAAACATATATAGCTGTTGAGAATTGGCTAAGTCGAAGATCATGATTTATGTCACAATCAGGATATGATCATCTACTGAAATATGATTATCCGTTGAAAGCTTCGATATCATCCGTTGATATACATAATTGATTATCCGTTGAAGCTAAAGTATTTATCCGTTGATCAAAGCTTTCCGTTGAAGAATGACTTGAATGATAAGTCATGACTGCGAGATAAATCAGAAGGTCATGATTTATAGGATCGTAGTTGAATTAGATATGTAAAGTATTAGAGTTTTATTTTAATATTAATTATAATTGATAGAGGACTGATTTGTAGCTGTGTAGTATATAAACACGGAATAGGTTATCACAATTTGTAGTGCACAACTCGAGTATTCGTATAATCTAGAAGCTCTGAAGAATATTATTTTTAAGAGAGTTTTGTAATAGTTTATTAAAGATCAATATAAACTGTTATTTGATTCATCTGTTCTTACTTTACTTTCATAATACATCGATTTGTTTAGTAATTGTATCCAAACCCCTTAAACAATTACTTTACAGGATAACAAGTGGTATCTGAGCGGTCAAATTGACTGTTAATTTGAAAAGGTCAAGAATTCTGAACGTAAGTATGAAAATATGAAATTTCCATATTGAAGAAAGCTGATTACTCTACATGGAGAGTAAAGATATTGATGTTCCTTGAAGCTATTCTTGATGAATATGTTGATATCATCAAAACAGGGCCTCAATATCCTATATAAAATGTGGCTATGTTCAGATGCTCCTGAACACTCTGCCATAAAAGAAAAATCAAAGTGGTCAGAAGCTAAAAAAGTTTCTATGCTTAAAGATTCTAAAGTCCGGAATATTCTGCACAATGGTTTGAACAATGTGATGTCAAACAAAGTTATTGAATGTAAGACTGGAAAGGAAATATGGGATGCCTTGAAAATATAGTGTCAAGGTATGATGGAAATAAAGAAAAATAGAAGAGTTGTTCTTGTGCTAGAAAATAAGTAATTTAATGCCAAGGCTGATGAGTCAATTACTAACATGTATGATAGATTTTTAACACTACTGAATTATCTACCATTGGATTGAAAAGAATATGAAAAGGAAGACTCAAATACAAAATTTCTGAGAGCTCTTCCAGAAGATTGGGATACACATGCCATAATAATCAGGCATCAATATGATCTTGATTCTCAAACTCTGGATGAAGTGTATGGAATGCTGAATACTCATGACATGGAGATCCAAAAAAGGAAGAATAGAAAAGGTCAGAAGATGAATGTTGTGGCTCTTAATGTTCAGACTCACAAAGACAAAGAAAAGATAAGTGAGAGGTCAAGGAGAAGGAACATTATGGAAGAATCAGATACTGATAATGTATCAGATCTTGACACAGATACTGATGATGATTTTGAAATCGGAATGGATGATCCTCAAGTGGTTAAGATGGCTGTAATACTGGTGAAAGGTTTCAGAAGGATGAGGAATGGAAAACCACTGAGAAAAGTTGGTTTCAACAGAAGGTTTTATGATCAAGGCAAAGACAGGTTCAAAAGGAGTGATGGTTATAACAACAATGAAAGGAAGTTTGACATGACCAAGGTGACATGTTACAACTGTAATAAAAGGGGACATCTAGAAATTGTGTACCCCAAGACAACGGGAAAAACTTTGGTCACAACAAATTCCAATATAAACTGGATGGATTCATCATAAACTGACAATGATGATAAATGTTATGCACCCATTGCAGCTCATGGAGAGAATGCCTCAGGAACTAATAAGGTACCTTCTGTTATATTTCCTGTTGATATTGATAATATGTCTTAATTGAAAACTTTGTTGTACTCTTTGCATGTTACTTTTATATGTAAGACTATTGAATGTGATAGTTTGATTGCTGATAATAAGAAGCTTAAAGAAAGAAATGAGTTCTTAGAAGCTGAGTTAGTGTGCATGAATGAACATGGAAAAGCATGTAAAAAAGCACAATATAATGAAACTCGGATAAATATCAGGTATGCTAAACTAGATAAACTCAGGGAAGCAATCCCGTAGGCACTGGTTTTTGGAAAGCTTTACAGCCCGCTTTATCCTAGTGGTCTCCAAGTCTTTAGGCTTGGTGACATCTACTATTTTAGTAGCCGCTGCATAAAGGATTAAGCAATAGTTAAAAGCAGAAAAATAGGTTAAAAAAAGTATGAAAAAAGAATAAGGACTAAAGTTAAAACTTACTTTTAGACATGTGAGAGCCCACGATCGAAGAGAACTGTCTTCTTAATAAGGTCCCAGGAATGGGACGTGCCATTATCCTTAGTGAGGATATCGAAGGCCTTTGCCTCTTCCTCGCACAATATTATATCATTGGGGATGCCGTCGACTACCTATATAAAAGATGAAGAGAAGAGGTTGCCCTAATGGGATAGACTTTCCATTGACAAGATGGGGGATTGTAGGGCGTTGGTTCAAAGAAACACAACCCGGATTCTTGTCAGGGCTTTTTTTTAACTGAATTTTTTTCCTGAAATTAGCTACTATGGTAGCCAAATTATGCTTAGCATATTATGATAAGAAACAAATAATTAACCTCCAAGCATTTGGAGGAAGTTGGAAGGGATTAATCCCAACATAACAAGAAGAATGGGAATAAAGAGGTGAAAGGGAAACCTGGCACCTGCCCTAATAGTATCCCTGAAGACGTACAACACATCCTTCTTCCGATGGAAAGCCTTGTCTACGGCACTAGCCAAAATCAGCTTGTAGGACTTCTCGACCTTGTACATGAGGTTTATTTTTTCCAGCTCCTTCACATCGTAGAACTTGTTGACGTTATCGAACACATCAATGTAAGCGTCATACGGATACTCATCCCCCGAGTATTGGTCATATCAATCAAAGAAGAATACCTTGATCGAATGAGGAATTCACTTAAATTTTTAGCCACGTTCATTTTGGCCATCTGAGAAATACATGAAAAATAAAGAACATAGTGAATAGATGCTTGAAAAATGTAGAAAACCCCCAGAAGAGATGAAGATATTCATCTGAAAAACAAAGTATCTATTAAGATATTCTTCAAAAAAACCTAGAAAATGGGAAAAAACTGAAAAAGTATGAAGAATGCAATAAACATATCTACAGAAGATATGAAGATTTGAAGATTTCGCTGGAAAACTATAGGATCAAAGAAAGCAAGATGAAGAAAGACAGAAATTACAAAGAGCTTTTGATGAGAGGTTTATCGAATGAGAAGTGAGAAAGAAGTGAATTCACTCACTATAATATATAAGAAAATTTGGGAAAGATGAACCGTCAAAGGGCCATAAAGTTAAAGGCCTAAAAGTTAAAGCCCAAAGTCTGGAAAGTTCTCAAAGTTCCCAAAATAAACAACTAAAGGACCATGGCCCATCGTCCCATATAAAATTTACAAAATAGAAGTCCAAACAAATTATGGTGAAAAGGAAGAAAACAAGACCATGGTTGAGGTCGTATTTTATGTCATGGATTCTAGTCGAAAAACATCGATTAGTGGCCCTGAAATGGACCATGTATTCGACCAGAATCGAGGTCGTGTTTCATGTCATGGATTATAGTCAAAAAACTTCGAGTAAAGGCCCCAAAATAGACCATGTATTCGACCAGGATTGAGATAGTGTTTCAGGTCGTGGAATCTAGTCAAAAAACTTTGACTAGAGGCCCTAAAATGGACCATGTATTCGACCTGGATTGAGGTCGTGTTCTAGGTCGTGGATCCCAAAACTTTGACTAGAGGCCCTACAATAGACCATTAATGCGACCAAGATTGAGGTCCAAATCCATGTCAAGTTACCACTGGAATTTTGACCTGGATCTTAGTCGAATTTCAGGTCGTAGATCCTAGTCAATAGACTTCGACCAGACTACAGGAATTGAACCATAAGCTCTACCAGGATTGAGATCAAAATCCAAGTCGACGTTCCTGGACGAAATATTTCGACTAGGATATAACAGCTGACTCAAATTTCGACCAGGATTCTTGTCAAATTCCAGGTCATGGATCCTGGTCAAAAATATTCGACTAGGCTACACGAGTTGGCAGAAATTTCGAACAGGATCCTAGTCGAAATTTGGACCTGGATCCTAGTCGAAATTTCGACCAGGATCCTGGTTGGAAATAACATAAATTTGTAAAAAAAATCCAAAAAATTAAGTTACTAAAAGAGTAGCTTTTAATTATGCCCGATTTGTTCCAAAGACAATATCCAGTTATTAAGGCCCAATAATCAGTATGTCATTAATTGGACACAAAGGGCCTGCAAACCAAGAATTTATTATTAAAATTCGTAGGCCTAGTATTAGCCCAAGTAGTGATTGAGAAAACAAGTTAAAATCAGAATCAAACTTTCAAAAGAGTTGTCCTCAAGCCACGCGGTCCTATAAGGAAGCAAATCCCTACATTCTAGGACTCCTCTGTCTATTCTAAATCTGAGACTTGTCCACCAAATCCCCTAATCCTAATTCAATCCAAGGCATCATATGCCTAGATATGGCCCCCACAAATTCAGAATTACGTTTTTTGACTTGATCCTTGGTATAGAGCAAGGTACGTAGGCATCTTGTGAAGACAGATTGAGTCACGAATCAGAAGAGCAGTCAAATAGACTCTTGAAGCTCGCGAACCCCTAGCATTAACTATAGTATTAAATATAACCTAGTTTTTTACCCATAACAACGGGATAAACATATAATTTGAAGCTTTTTATATGAAAAATAAATCTGGTGACAGTATATATCAATATTAATTTTGTCAATAAATTAAAAAACATGAAAAAAATTAGTCAAATAAATTTATGAGAAAAAAAGATATTAAATGTAAATAAATTAACTTTATATCCATCCTAAAGGAAGAAAATTAACATTATAGAATTAACGAAACAAATATAATTGTATAACACATAAAAACAATAACCAAAAACTTATGTTATAGACTAACAATTTTATTAAATTATGGAGGATCTTATATGTACAAGTAAGACAAAACATAGTAAAATCTGGAAAGAGATAAGCCGCGGAAAATAAAAGTAACTTATATTATAAAGGGCTTTTTTAAAAAATAGCCCAGTATACAAATTTCTTTACCAAAATACTGTCATGTTTTACCAAAAATTATAAAAATAATTTTTTATTTGCAAAAATATTATTTTTCAAATTTTTTTTGCAGAAATTGGGTTTTTGCAACTCGAATGAACTAGATGCAACCTCCCACCAGTTTCTGCAACTACATGTTAGCTCATGCAATCTCGAAAATGCAACTAAGAAAACTCCATTAGAGTTGTTGCATATTTGCTAGATTTTGGTTGATTTCAGTTAATTTCATATTTTTGCAAAAAAATATTGGAAGATAATAAAATTGCAAAAACTAAAAAAATCATATTTTTTGATAATTCCTCTATCATAAATTAAATTAAGATTACAAACTAAAATTCTAGATGTGTCAAAAATACAACCCACCCAACCCCTTATATATGTACAAGGAAAAATATGATTAGTCTTTAATTACAAATCTTATTCAACATATATTTCATTTTGTTTCATTTTCTTCTTCAAATAGTGTGACATTATTCCTTCACTTTTTTGAATTATATTCTCCACCTCATTGAGTACTGTTCTTCTGCTTGAAATCTGATTCATTTATTTTCCTGTAAAATAAAATAAAAAACATATTCATTTATTATTGAAATTATGAAAACAAAAATAAACTGAGTATTAAAAGCAATATAGAATATAGACCTATAGATTCCCTTTGAAGAGTTGACTGTTAAGTTCAGCAGTTGCAACATAATGAACAAGGGCGTTCAGATCAGCTACAAATTCACCTTAAACTAATGCAGGTTCACATGGAGCATTTTTGGAATACTGTTTGTACTCAGTTTGGCCATATCTTCAAGAGTTTGCAATGCACCTAGTGCAGTGACTTCTGTTTGATTCACAGATGGCCTGATAGCATTTATCTGATTACAGTGTTGTACAAACGAAAAAGATTTAAGTAAATATTGTATAGACGAACCTAAAGTCACATTAAGTTATTATAGTTAATGCAAGAATAACAGCCTTCTTAGGATGACCTTCCACGATTGCTAGGGGGTTGGCCCAATCGGTTGGTTTAGGCTTCCACCTAAAGATATTAGTCTTGCATCTAAAATTCATGGAGCATTTTCTTCATTGTTTGCTGCAAATATATAACAAAAAACACATTTATTAAATAAAATATTTAAAATTACATGGAAAGTTTATTAAATATTTAGTAAATATATTATTTGGGGATAAAATTAATTTCAAAGGTTTGTCTACTCTGTGTGCATGGACGGAAATTTTATAATTTAGCTATTTGATTGGTTTGTTTTTATCAATGTAGGAATTAAAATAAGTTAATCTTATAATTTTCAGGTGTTAGCATGTGTCCATAAATAAATACTAGAAGATGAGTTATTATGTATAACACACAGAGTTTTGGATCGAGTACCAAAGGATAAAGTAAAGGGAATAAACACTTATATTTTTTTAACCAAAAAAACAATGGTGTACCCATCCAGTTTCCCAACAATTACCCCTCCCCCAAATTATCAAATTTAAATCATAATCAGTAAACATCACAACCAATTAACCACTGTTGTAGCCTACACCTCAAAAATAGATATCACAATAAATTGAATTGTAGATTCATTACCAGTAAAATCAGGACAACAATAAATTATCAACCCATGCCACTAAAATTTCAGATCTCAACCGCACATACACATAGCATCAAAAATGTCCCAATAAAAATTGTTCAGCTACATAATGACCAGAACATATGAAAGAGATTAACAAATTGGCAGAACATATGAAAAATTAAAGACAGAATAGCAGATCTATAGTATAACAGGACAGCATAAAAAGAAGGGGATTTACCTTTTCAAACTTATTCCTCCTCTAACCATCTTTCATTTATTTTTCCTAATCTAATATAAAAGGCATTTACAAACAAAGAAGAAGGTCATAGGAGCTTAGAGAAAAAATAGGTTATAGAAGAAAATAGAGAAAAGAGGAATACTGATATAATGTGATGGAGGATTTTTTTATAAATGAATATGGAACCATACAGATATGACTAGAAGTCTAGAGAAGGACGTAGAACATTCTAGATATAACAATGAATTTTTATATTATTTTTACTTATTTTAGTTTTTTTCTTATTTTTTATTTGATTTAATATTAGATGTAATTTTTTTTTTGCACTGTTAATCATTTATTATTTAATTGTGTTATATTTTAAAATAAGTGCGTATTAATAAAGACTAGGAACTTTTTGCCCGCACTACGCACGCTCCTAATTTTTTAAATTTTGAATTTTTTTATCGAAGTTTGTAATTTTTATAACATAAACGGTTATCTACCAATTTTATTTAATTTATTTATTACAGTTATTTAGGTTCCGTTTATTTTGAAATATAAAACTGATCTTATAGTTTAACGTTAAATCTCAGTATTTTATTTTAGTTTTCTTTCTCTCACATTTTAACCAATTAAAAGTCTCTTAACTCATATTTTAACATTTCTCTTTTACGTTTTTAGTAGTCAATATTTTAATAATGTGTACAACAAAACTGAGTAAATATTTTTTTAATTAAATACTTTTTAAAAAAATCCAATAAATATTACATAACATACAATTTATTGCAATATTTTATTTTAAAATCAAAATAATACAAAAACCCACTTATATTAAATCATAATATATAACACTATTATGTAAAAATCATTTTTTTTAAAATTATAAAAAAGGAGAAAATAGCAAAAAAAATTAAAAAACCCAAACAACCCAAATAAGTTGACTTTGGGATATGTTAAACTCCTGTCTTAAAAGAAGCCCACTGTCTTAAAAGAAGCCCAGATAAGAAAGCTACCGTGACTTTGGGATTCTCAACTTCTTCAAACAAAAAGTAACTTCTTTTCACCAAGGAGACAACACTCTCGGTAGAATCAAACTCTTTCTCTACAATGGAGGTATGAATCGATTCTTTCTCTATAGTTTATCTTGCTTTCATACAGTATATATATGCAATGGAACCATGAATGAGTGTTAGACCTTGAGATTAGATTGCTTGATTGATAGAGTTTTAAAGTATACACACCTTAACTTAATTGATTAATGTTATATAGAATTTAAGAACATTACTTGCTCAAATTCATGTAATTCTCAAGTTTTGTATCCTATACATGTAGTGTTCTTGTAAAATCTTTGATTTGTATCTCATGCATGTAATATATAAGTAAAATAACGTGCTTTATATTGATTGGAACAAATTTATTATGTAATTAAAGATGAAGAAAGGATCGAGTTCTAGAGCGAAGAATGTCAAATTTAATTTAGATAAAAATTTAACCTAGAATGTATATACTACAATTATTTAGGTACATTAACATAATACGAACTATACATATAATGAAAAGAGTATATGTAGCTTTCTGGCAGCAAATGTATAAGTCTCTAATTTTGGGCACTTGGTAAGTGTATATTTTACAGTGTTAATTTATATAGTGTCAAATTTATGTTTATTTTTAAATGTATTTGATTTAATGGTACTTGATCAGAGAGTGACAGAGGATTTGAAAAGTGTTTGTGACAGATGAATTACATCTGGCTTGAAGATATATTGTAAAACACATAAATGGCGTGCTCAATATGATTCAGAAATCAGAAAAATATGTGGTCTTTCTCACTTTATGGAGTTTTATGGAATTACAATATATACTCTTGTTTTATTTGATTATCATGGAGATGGGGTCTTTAATGTCACGATATATAAGGAAGCGACAATTGAGATAAACTACCCGAGGATAGAACCAAATGAGTGGATGTTAAATAAACCGGAATCTGAAGACGAAGAATCCATGGTTGTCTATGGAAATATTCAGTTTCAAAAATCTGTTGCTATGTTAGTTTATGATGGTTTGCTGAACAAAACTGAAGCTTACCGTATTAGCGTAAATAGTGCAGACTTGCAAGGTGATGGGATTGATCTGGTAAGATTAATTTGCAATTGGTTTCCATATGAGGTCGCATTCATACTTTAATACCAGTACGTATATGCTGGATACTTGAACAAATTTTTGCATATATGACAGACAATGAAGTCAGGAACGGAGAATTTCTACAAAAACTTCAAACATGAAAATTCTGTCAGTCTGAGGTTCACCACTAAGGAATGGAAATATGAGGTGGAGAGGGTTGGAGGCCATTGCAGATTTGGGAAAGGCTGGTCTGATTTTGTATCAGACACGGGACTTTGAATTGATGATTCTATAGTGATGTACATGATGCACAATGATATAGAAAATATGAACAATGTGAATGTTTGCTTCTATAAACATGATATTTATGAGAAAGATCTTGATAGAGGTAATGTGATAAATTAACTACTTTAAATTGTATATTTAAATTGATTCAATTACGGATATTCTATAATATTACACACTTATAAATTATTTTATTTTTTGTGACACGAAACTTGTTTGCGCCAAAATCATTTCTGAAAATCGTCTCTAAAGATACTCTAGCATGTGGAGGTTTTGTTAGTAGCTTTTTATATGATTTAATTGAAAAGGCTGTATATATAATATAGTATATATCTTTGTGTGTTTGTTTTGTGCTTGTGTTTGCACAAAAAATTAGCACTTTTGAATGAGTACCATTACTTTTTTATAAGTAAATTAACAAATTTAATTAAAAATTAAAAAAAATGAATTCAATCTGAAAAGTATAAGTTTAAAAGGTATATTTAACGATCGAACCGTACGGATATTAAATTCATGTCAAAATATGCTTATGCACAAAAAAATAGCACATTTTAACGAGTACTAATACGTTTTTATAAGTAAATTAGCAAATTTAACTAAAAATTAAAAAAAAATGAAAAATATAAAATACACATGATCGAACCGTATGGATGGACTAACGCGATGAAAATGAACAAATGTACCAAAAATTAGGCTATTTGAAAAATAGTATAATCAAAATCATATGGAATATAATTATTTCAGTAAGTATGTCGGCATTCTGTAGACAGAATAAATTTTAAAATTTATTTTTAATGATCGAACCGTACGGATGTTAACTTCATGTAAAAATATATTAATGCACAAAAAATTAGCACATTTGAACGATCACAAATACGTTTTTATAAGAAAATTAGCAATTTTGATTAAAAAAGTTAAATAATTAAAAAAAATTATGAAATACACATGATCGAACTGTACGGATGAACCGACACGGTAAAAATGAGCAAATGTACCAAAAATTAAGCTATTTAAATAATAATAATCATGTTTTTATAAGATTTTTTTAAATTTAGGGGTTTTTAACCCCTAAACCCTAAACCCTAAAATTAAAAAAAATTAAAAACTTAAATACTACAAAACCGACCACTTTGGGTCATAACCGACCACCTAAAAAAATGCGGGTTTTTTTGTGAAAAATTATAAACCCCGCCTAGAGCAAAACGACACCGTTTTGCATGCTCCACAGGGTTCAAGTTTAAAACCGACAGACCTGGTGGTCGGATTAAAGTGTCAGGCGGTCGGTTTTTAAGTCTGTTATAAATAAAAAAACGGTTCACTTTTCTTTTCTCTATTTCTTTCTCTATCTCTCTGTTTTCTCTCTATCTCTCTCTTACACTCAAAACTTCACTAAAATACTTCGATTCAATGGCGTATTCAAGAAGGAGCCCCAAATCACTCTCGATGTAAGATTTTCTTACGATTAAGATATTTTTTTACTCGATTGCATATATGTGTGTATGTGTATGTATTTTTTGTGTTTATATATATGATTCGAAGTTAATTATATGTTTTTTGTGTTTGTTAAAGTATTATTCTCACATAAATTGATGGGTTTCACTTCAAATCAAACTTCATTGATTTTTCAGTTTTTACGTAAAGTTTTGCTTGTTAAACATTTGTCGGTTATGTCAATTTCTTTAATATAGGTTAAAGTCATATTTTTTGGGTGTTTCGTCAGTTTATTTACTCTTTTTAGAATTATAAATGTATTTTTATGGTTAATTTTTAGGTTTTTGCTCTCGTTAATCCATAAAAGTACTCGAAATGGATAATTCTCACTTAAATTGAAGTACATATGATTTTTCAGTTTTCATGTAAAATTTTGCATGTAAAAAATTTGTCGGTTTTGTCAATTTGTTGAATATATGTATAAGTATAAATTTTAGGGTTTTTGTCGGTTTGTTTACGTTTAGGTAGAAGTATAGATGTATTTTTAGGGTTAATTTGTAGGGGTTTGCTCTTGTAAACATGA
The DNA here is from genome assembly GCF_009905375.1 of Apium graveolens. Taxonomy (NCBI): domain Eukaryota; kingdom Viridiplantae; phylum Streptophyta; class Magnoliopsida; order Apiales; family Apiaceae; genus Apium; species Apium graveolens. The sequence goes on from NW_027417992.1 coordinate 46,827, forward strand.
TCCGTACTCGAAAATAGATAAATATTGCACTTTATATGTGAGTTTGTAACTTTAATTTGTTGTATATATAGATTAAATTGATTTAATAGTTTAATTTGTGTAATTAAATAATGCTCTAATTAGTTGTGTTTATTTTTATGGTTAATTTGTGAAATGGAAACGTTTATATGCATTTTATATGCATTTAATGTGATTTTAAATGCTTTTTTATGTAATGTGATTTACTAATGCAAGTCGTTTCATCGATTTGTTTGTTTTCATATTGGCTAATATATTTTATTATTTATTTTAGGATCTTTTTGCTTGGATGTTGACATTGGTTATGATAAGTCTTGTGGTGTTGGCGATGGCGAGAAAAGGGAAGGGGAAAGACAAGGAGCTGGAAAAAGATAAGGGGAAGGCAAAGGCCAAGGGAAAGGTCAAAGTCGCGAGTAAGAAGGGCAAGGGCAAGGGTGCAAAGGGAAAAGGAGGGAATTTGCATTTGCAGGATGAGCCAACGGATTCAGATTCGGACCCGAATGATCCGACTCGGCACATGACAAATGCGGAGGAGCGAGAATGGCGAGGAAGGCGACCTCAATCACATTCGAGTGGCATATATGGAGAGAAAACGCCATTGAAGACATATCGCATTGATATCTCCGATGGACAGTAAGTTAAAAAGTTTTTAAATTGCATTATTTCTATATGTTTATATTTTTGGTTCTGTTCAATATTGTTATGTGAATTATTAATGTTTATTGTTTTCTTTTGTTTAAATATAGTATTGAAGATGATACGACTAAGAAAACGCTTTTGGCTATGATTCGGGGGAAGTGGCCTCTTGGGCGTTACACTTATAAAGATATCGAAGAACGTCACCCGGGTTGGTTGAATGCAAGAGTCGATGAGTTTCAAGTAAGTTAATTTTTTTTTGTAATTGTCATTTATTTCTTAATTTTATGATGCATTTATCCTCCTTTTCTTTTTTTACAATTTTAGAAATATTATAGGCATCTTAAGGGGCAAATCTGTTCAAAGGCCCAAAAAATTATGGAAGATCACATTAAAGTGACGATAAAAAGGACTTTAAATGTGCTTAAGAAGAGGGTGGAGCACAAAGCAAGGGAGGAGGGTGTGAGCAAGTTTTCTTTGAAGCCGCCTTATTGGTCTGTTCCTTTTTGGAAGGACCTTTTGGAGTATTGGGAGAAGAACGAAGGACACTTGCACCGGTCATCGGTTGGATCCACTAACCGATAAAAAGTTGAAAGATTGCATAGTGCCGGTGCAAGATCATTCAATAAAGTTCGGGAGATAATATTATTATATTCCATCACACACACATACATACACGTTCACTATATTTAATATAATCAACTAATTATTAGGACGTGCTAATATAAGTTATTTAATATTTTGAAAGGTAATGACGAACAAGAACAAGAAAAAGCCGACGAGACTCGAGGTGTGGGATAAATGTCAAAGGAAAGTTGGATTCGATCCGAAAAATCCCATCTACACTACACCGACCGCCATGCGTATTGCGGTAATTTTTATGTACTTTTATAACCATTTTATGTGATTTTAAATGCATCCTTAATAAGTGAATTTATATGTATTTTCATGTGATTTTAAATGCATTTTTATGTTTTTTATATGCATTTTTATGTGATTTTAAATGCATATTTAATAAGTGAATTTATATGTATTTTCATGTGATTTTATATGCATTTTTATATGATTTTAAATGCATCTTTAATATGTGATTTTATATTATTTAATATGATTTTAAATGCATTTTTATGTGATTTTATATGCATTTTTATATGATTTTAAATGCACCTTTATTATGTGATTTTATATGTATTTTAATGTGATTTTAAATGCATTTTAATGTGATTTTTATGCATATTTAATATGTGATTTTATATGTATTTTAATGTGATTTTAAATGCATTTTTATGTGATTTTATATACATTTTTATGTGATTTTAAATGAGGGTTAATATGTGATTTTATATGTATTTATGTGGAGGTTACACAAACGGGTGATCGGGATGAGCCGTGGGATTGGTGGATGGAAGCGTTGGAGGTCCCCCAAGGTGCAAAGCCGAAAAAGAATTATGTGGTGGGGTTCCCCAATGCTCGGGCCATCGATCTCTTGCCTACACTTGCTACCGGTACCGAGATTCCAAACGGAATGAAGCCGGCTCATCCTCATCCACTCCGAGACAACGTGAAGCCATCCCCGATAGTGTATATCTTACCATCGTGAGGAATGTTCTTATAGAGATCCGTGATAATCAAAATCGGTTTGCTCGCCAACTTTCCGATGCGGAAATAGCTATATTCGCACGTACCGCTCTCGAGACCTCGGATCCATCCTCTGATCCTAGCCAAAGGTTGCAATGGAATAACCTTATAGGTGGCGAGATCATGCATATCATGGGCTCCTTGATTGAAGATATCGTCCAAAAGACGGAAACTCGTGTTGCGGAGGTATAATTTTTGACCTTCTTATTTATTTATTATTTTCATTCACATGTAAATTTTGTTTCTTCTTTTCAACTAGTTTAATTAAACTTATGTATCTAGAAAAACAATCAGCATGCTATGGAAATCGATAAGGATTACACGCCCGAGGATGAGACCTCAGATGATGAGGACTTTGATGATGGCGGCGGTGATGGCGGCGGTGATGGCGGCAGTGATGGCGGTGGATCGTCCGATGTTGATTTATTGGATTAGTTTATATTGATCGGTTTTAAGACTATTGTAATTTGATGGTGATGGGATTTAATATAATATGTTGTGATGGTTTGATACTTTGTCGGTTATTTAGGATTGCTTATAATGATGTAATGATACAGTTTAATCCTCCGGTTATCGGAGTTTGTGAATGTATGCGTTGGATTTAATTACTATGGTTAAATTATGAAATTTACTAGTTTTTGGGAATGATTTTGAGTAGTATAGTTTAATGATTATCATTGTTGTTTGTTTTGGTTGTTTGGTTGTTTGGTTGTGATTGGATTGGATTTGTGTATTGATTTGGTTTGGTATCCAGGGGTTGCAGAAAAACCTGCAATTTTTTTTTAAAATCAGACCTTAAAACCGACCGACAATAGGCATAACCGACCACTTTTGACCATTACAAAACCCAGAAAATCGGCCGTCAGGTGACATAACTGACCACCTTCTTCATAATACCGACCGTCTTCTTTAGAAGGTGGTCGGTTTTAGTACGGTCGGTTATGACATTTAGGTTAGCTTCTGAAATAAAACCGGCCGATGTGCACACTTTGACCACGGTCGGTTATGAGTTCCAGTCAACATTTTAAAAATAGACATAACCGACCACTTGCGGTCGGTTATGACTCAGTGACGTGGCGACACATGTGCACACGTGTACACAGTGACCCCACATTTTAGTAAAATGCCCGGGCACTTAACCGACCACTGTGTTGGTCGGTTATGAGGCTTAAACCCGACCCAAAATCATAACTGACCAGGTTAAAACTGACCACGTCCTATGGTCGGTTATGACCCTTTTAACCGACCGTTTTGCCTCTTAACCGACCATTTTTGACGGTCGATTTTGTCCTATTTTCTTTTAGTGGTAGATGTCCTCAAATTTGCAGTGAGGCGTGTGACTTGGCCCGGTGACTTTGTATTTATCTATATATTGAGTATTGGAATGTGAGATAAGTATTAATCCATTGAATCCCCGAATGAAAGATAAATACAAAGAAAAAATATATAAATAAAAAATAAAGTATGACATCAAAATGAAAGAAAAATAAAGAAATTTATATGTTACATAAGAAGTAACGCCACATACTTACAAAAATGCAAGTTTACCAAAAATATATACGTCACCATCTTCTATGGGTTATAAAAATACCATGTCAGTGGTATAAATTCATTTCATCCAAAATATGTATGATGGAAGATGAAAGATGACTCAGCATCCATTATAATGAAGTATGTTTAGTATGGTGAAAAGATTTTGGTTTCATTTTCTTCACATTTTTTTATTATAATTCATCCACTCGTCTCCCAGATTTTTGGTGGTTTGACATTCATTTGCTAATCTTCATACATATGTGTTATATACAGACCGACTATAAGCATATTTACAACATTTACACCAAGTTAGGAAAGATAAATAATGAAGAATATGCTCCAAGGTACAAGTGGAAGTTGATCCATCAATTATACAACTTTTGTATTCCTCGTATTGTGATTTTCTTTTCCTTATGTTTAATATTCTTGATGTCACAAATGTTTCTTTTTTAATACTAATAGTTATTTTAACTATATTCCATTTTATAAAAAAAAGTAAATTGAGATACTATATAAGCTATTCATAATTAGAAGTGAATCTATCTAATTGAATCATATTCTTTGTCCAAAATTATTTCCATTTTTTTGACTTGGGTTTGCCCATCACAAACTATTCAAAATATTATATATACTTGATCCTATGTATTAATTAATTATCAACCTCTAGCTTATGAAGTAATAATTATATTTCAAAAATAATTAATTAATCTCACACCTATATTTTACATAGAAGTAGAATGTTGACTTTTTTATTTAGCAAAAGAGTTTTTGAATTTCGACTACACTCATTTTATTAATTAAAATTAAACATTAACATATGGTGGATACCTAACTCACAAATTGTACCAAAGAATTCAAGCACCTGTTAAGCAATCACATTTCCATACTGTATTAGTACATATCCAAGTCCCTTCTTTAAAGCATCACTATAAATCACATAACCACCCATTCAAGATGGTAGAGTCAAAACTGGAGATGTCAAAAGTCTCTTCTTTAATTCTTAAAATCTAGTCTCACATTCCTCGGTCCATATGAACTTGTTGCTTTTCCAAGTCAATTGTGTCAATGGCATGGTAATAGTCGAGAATCCCTCGACAAAGTGATGATAATAACCAGCAAGTTCCAAGAAACTCCTCACCTCAGTCACTGTGCTAGGTCTTGGCCAATCGGTAATAGCCTCAACCTTAGCTGGATCCACTTTAATTCCATCTGCTAATACAATATATCCCGAAAAGGCAACCTGACCAAGCCAAAATTCACACTTTTTATACTTTGCATACAACTTATTCTTCCTCAATATCTCGAATACAACTCGTAGATGTTCTTCATGTTCTTTCTTAGACTTTGAGTACACCAAAATATCATCAATCAAGACAATCATAAACTTGTCGAGAAAATAATTGAATACCCTGTTCATCAAGCCCATGAGAACTGCTGGTGCATTTGTCAACCCAAAAGACATGATAAGAAACTCATAGTGCCCATAACGAGTCCTAAATGTAGTCTTCGGAATATCACTTTCCTTCACTCCCAACTGATGGCATCCGAAACGCAGATCAATATTCGAAAAAAAATTTGCCCCTTGTAACTGATCAAATAAGTCATCGATCCTCGACAATGGATACTTATTCTTTACCGTTATTCTGTTCAACTCCCAATAATCAATACAGAGCCTCATCGAACCATCCTTCTTCTTTACAATCAAGACAGGTGCATCCCAAGGTGAAACACTAGGTCTGATGAAATCTTTCTCAAGAAGTTCCTGTAATTGTTCCTTTAACTCTTGCAATTCCAATGGAGACATGCGATACGAAGCTTTGGAAATTGGTTGTGCACCAGGAAGTAGGTCAAGAGAAAATTCCACCTCTCTTTGTGGTGGTAGTCCATCCAAGTCCTCTTGAAACACATCTGGGAACTCACAAACTATACTGACATACACAAGTTCAAGTGATTCCATAGAAGAATCAATTACGTGAGCTAAATATCCTTCATATCTATGTATAAGCATCCTCTTGGCCTTGATGGACGAAATAAATTTCCCCAAACCACTAGGTGTAGAACCCTGAAACTCAAACTCGGGTGAATTTGGATCACCAAAAATTATTTTCTTCCTTTGACAATTAATAGTGGCCTTATGCCGCTCTAACCAATTCATCCCCAAGATGACATTAAAATATTGCATCGGAATAGGTAAAAGATCCACAAATAATTTCCTATTATCAACTATGACTACACAATCATGGTACAGAGAGTTCATATATGTATTTACTCTATTAGGGTTGCCAATAAAAAATTCTGATGAAAGTGTAGTAGGTGCAATGCATAAGTGTTTAACATAAGATGTAGAGATAAATGAGTTTGTAGCACCAGTATCAAATAAGACCATAGCATTCTTATTGCCAATAGAAAGTGTTCCCGTAATGGTACATGGGGTATTTGCACCATCCTTTGCGGTAATAGAAAAGACACGTCCACCAGTCTTCTAATTATTTCTCCCATTCTGATCATTCTGGTCCCCAGACTTCTTCAGTGGCTGCTTGCAATCTCTAATAGTATGGCCCTTCTGGCCGCAGTTGAAGCAGGATCTAGTAATCCAATAACAAACACCATTGCGCATCTTCCCGCAATGCTCATAAAATTTTCCTCCATTCTGATTTCCAGCTTAAGTCCCTGACTTGTTCTGCTGATTACCTTGACTTCCATTTCTCTGCTAGAAACTGCGAGTGTTGTACCTTTGTTCATTTTGTTTAAATTTGCCTGCAGATCCGCCATTTTTCTGAAAGTTAGTGGAATCTTTATCTCTCTTCCTTTTTTGATTCTGCATGTCTCGATGTTTAGGAAAATCAGCCTAATGAAGTTCTTAATCTTTGGCACTATCCACCAAATTGTCCATGGTGGTGTAGCGATTAGCTATGATGTGGTTACGGATAGAAGTCTTCGAATCCAACATGAATTTCATGATCTTATCCTCCCCAGTACCAGCAATAGATCGAGCATACCCATCCAATCTCTGAAATCTGACCTGAAAGTCCGACACAGACTCATTCTATTTCTGAGCTATACTTTGATATTCTCGAGTATTCTCCTCATGAATACTGGAAGGAAAGTAATGCTGATCAAACTATGCCTTGAACACATCCCAAGTGATAGTATTCTCATATTCAGCTGCGTGTGAAGCCACCACCGACTTCCACCAAATGCTAGCATCCACTTTAAGACGATATATACCAAAATGGGCTTTTTCCCGCTCCGAACTATTCAGAACCAGAACTATTTTTTCCATGTGATCAATCCATGCTTCAACATCCATCGGGGTCTTAGCTTCCTTAAAACAATTAGGCATTTGCTTTATGAACCGATCAAACATAGAATGACCTTCCTGATTCTACCCATTATTATTATTACCACGAGAATTATGTTGTTGTCGAGATGCAACTTCCTGCACCATGTCCATAAAAGTAGCTCGATCCATCATAATTTGATGATGGGCATTTCCAGCATTGTTCTGACTTGTACTACCTCACGCCATCTTGTAAAACTTTTCTATAAGTGCACAAATAACACACAGAAGTATTATGATATTCAAATCAAGAATCGAGATTTTTTTTAATCTACCATATGAAGTCAACCAAAACTCAGAGGTCAATGCCTAAAAGAAAGTCTACAGAATCTAAAACTGTAGCTCGGAAACCAACACTATAGCGCCCTATTTTTATAACAATAATTCTACACAATATAAACAAGTCTAAATTATATTAAACTGCAATAATGTAGCAAAACCGAATAACATAATAAAAATCCATCATCTAATTCTCCAATAATAATAGAAACAGAATGTAAAACCCACTAAAAGATGTTCTCGAATTTATTAAGTTCACTAGGCTGAATCTCAACTAAATACCGGGTGTCACTCTTTACTCTTCCCGCTTTACCCCTAATTACCTGCGGAAAGGAAACAATAAGGAATGAGCCAAATGCTCAGTACAAATATATTCTAAACAATTTATGAAGTATAAATACAAATAGATTGTGTCTTACCAACGCAAAGATTTAAACTAAAAATGACAAAAAAGTCAAAAATATAGATTTAAAACAATGTATCAATATTTATTGAATCATCATAGTAACAATTTAAAACAATTGTGCTAATAATGCATCATAAAGTAAGGCTGAATAGCGAATATGGTGGGTAAAAATATGGGTCTCATACACAAAACTATACTTTCTAAACTCCAATTACCAGCGAAGTATAGGACAATAGTTCCTTCCTTGGTAATCCAGAAGAAGAAATAATGAATGCAAAATATATTCCAACAGTACAATAGCGATGATGATCTAATCACATATCATACCCCAGACACGTGCTCGTATACTCACCCACTGATACGAGTTGGTGCCTAGTTCACCTTTACTCTGAACTCAATGTGAACATTGTCCGTGATTAACCCACAGAGATCGGTCTAAGAGCCCAACAAAATAGGTTACCAAGGTCACTAGACTTGTTTTTTGGAACAAAATAAAAGAAAACAATGTCGCAAGCAAAATGTGAAATAATAATATAAATGAGTCAAGGCAACAATAAATCCAAGAATATAGAATAGAAACGAAAATTATAATACGTACAAATAGGTACCCATTGAGTATAATATGCTCACAACTTTAGAAAATGGATCAATAATAAATTTGATGAATATTTTATTAATTAAAAATTAGGAGAGAAAGATAAGGAATTCGTACCTCGAGTAGATAATAAACTAATTGGGTAGTATGGGTCAAACATATTATACTAGAAATTAGGATTTTTAGTGTGGTTTTAGGGATTTTGGTTAGTATTGAAATTTTTATTCTTTGAGTGAGGGATTTTGATATTGGTAATGTAGGGAAATTATTTTTGGGTTGAATGGTTGGATGGGGTTTTCGAGTAGAGTCGATTCATTGCAACAGTGGTGGTGGCGTTGGCAGTAGTGGAGGTTTATTACCGGAAAATGAAGGGGATTAAAAGGGGGGCACTGTTGCTGTGTTTATGTTTGTGCGTTGGTGTGTTATGATTGTATGTGTGTATTTATATTCATGTGTGTGTGTTGAGAGAGAGAGGGAGAAAAGTGAGAGAGAGAAGGAGAGACGAGAGACAATGAGAGACGAGAAGAAAGTGGAGAGAGAAAAGGCCATAGATGGAATTGACAAACTTACATACTTTCTTCTCATTACGAGAATTAACAAATTCCTCAAGATGATCTATGTAAATCTCTTCTTCAAGGTCACCATGAAGAAAAACAGTCTTTAAAACCATTTGATGAAAGATAAGACCAAGTGCGGATGACAATGTTATAAGAATTAGGATTGTAGCCAATCTAGCAACATGAGAGTATATTTCAAAGTAGTCAATGTCTTCTCTCTACCTAAAACCCTTAGCTACCATCTTAGCCTTATACTTACCTATTCAGCCAACCCGATTCAACTTCCTCTTAAAGGATTCATGGCCTAACGGAAAGTTAAAGGTTCTTCCTCGACATTATAACTGATCAAATCAATTCCAAAGTCCTTAACAATCTTTGCATTCTTACTCCTTCTAGATTCCTCTACTTCGCTCGGAGCAGAGCTACTAGCAGGATCCGCCACCATATTTTTCATCCTTTCCAAGTGATCATAAATGGAACTCGACGTACAAGTGGGATAATCATTAGACACACTTTGAGGAATACCTTCCTTAATAGGAAACACATCCTTAATTACGGTTGCTTCACGAAATTCAACTGTAGTATTCACCACAATACAATCTATGATATATTTTATTACTAAAAATCTCATAGCAATTGTGGAATAACCATAACCTAGAAAGATAGTATCAACAGTCTTTAGCCCTAATTTCTTCCTCTTATTTTCAGGAAAAAGTACATTTGTAAGGCACCCCAACACTCGAGGATATTTCAAACTATTGTTTACTTTTCCATAACTCGTAAGGGATCTTTTCCATTTGTTTTAAAGGGACTCTATTCAGGATATGGTAAGCCATTTTTAGAGCATCTCCCCACATATAGTTAGGAAACCCTGACTTAATAAACAAATTGTTGGTCATATCAGAAATGGTCTATTCTTTCGTTCTACCACTGCATTAGACTCAGGTGTGTATATTGGAGTAACCTTATGAACTATAGCAGTGCTTTTGCAAAATTCATCAAATGAAGTATCTGTCTACTCACCACCTCTATCGGATCTTACCAGTTTTAGTTTCAGCTTCATTCTTATGAACTTATTAAGTTATTCATCCTCACGTCTAAGCAAATAAACATAATAATATTTGCTACAATCATCAATAAAGGTAATAAAATATCATTTATTATCTTTATTTAACAAGCCATTAAATACATATATGTCAGTCTAAACTAAATACAATATTTCGGAATCTCTTACAACATTATGAAAAGGTTTTCTTATTAACTTTATAAGAGCCATATACTTGATACCTAGATTTCTTTACAATGGCATGCTTTGGAATCCACTACTGGAAAAACGTCAATAAACATCGGTTCTAAGCTGATGTAAAAAAATTTAAAAACCAATGTATAGGTGGGTGTAGAGAAAAGTCCCTATTTTTTACATCGGTTGCAGACCGATGTTAAGATAGTTTATTACATCAATTTTGTAAACAGAACTGATGTCTATAACATACTATCACATCAATTTTTAACTGATGTAAATAGCCCCATAAAAATGCTGAAATAGACAAAGTTTTCAGGTAATGTGTTAAAGATTCAAACTGATGTATGTATAGTGCAGGATCATCAGTTTTTCTTTAAAAGTGATGTATTATATAGCTTTTAATATCAGTTTTTTCATTACCATGTGATGTGTTACATTTCATTATTATGTGCCAAAAAATGTACAAAATAAATATCAAAAAACAAAATCAACATTACATTTAAATTTCCATATATATACATATCACCAAACTTTGCAAATACAAAATATTCACCCAAAGTCATAATTCACTAAATCTACTACTACATCCCAGTGTTGAAGATAAAATAGAAAGATGTATGATTTACTAAAATGGAAAGCTTGCAACTTATTATTCAGATGATGAAGACAGTAAATACATATAGACTCGATGTAACTAAGTGTCTAAAAACCAGGAGAATATGACCTGGTTTTTCTCCACACTACACAAACTAGACTTCTAAACATAAGCAACTACTCTTGACTAAGTCAATGTTACAACATTAATATACACGTTGTATTATTTGAAATACATAAAGATAAATATGTTTAGATTAATAAATCCCCAACATACCCCCCTTTAATCTAAACATCTCCAAATTTCTTGACTCCCAGTAAGCTTTTCATCTTCTCAAACTTCTGTGCTGCTAATGCCTTAGTTAATATGTCCGCTCACTGCTCGCTAGTCTTAACATGTTTAATCACTATTAAACCTTTCTCAGCATAAACACAAATGAAGTGATACCGAAGATCAATGTGTTTACTTCTTCCATAGAAGACTGGATTTCGTGCCAAGTCCACTACAGACCTGTTATCGATGTACAGGGTGACTGGTCCTAGTTCAGCATTCATGATATAGCTTAAAACTCTTCGTAACCAAATAGCTTAACAAGCTGCAGCCGTAGCTGCCATAAATTCTGCTTCACAAGATGAAAGTGCAACACATCGTTGTTTTTGTGAAACCCAAGTAATCAGATTTTCATCAAGATAAAAGGTCATCCCTCCTGTGCACTTCCTATCATCCACACTTCCTGCCAAATCACTGTCTGAAAAACCAGAAAGAATGTTGTTACCACGTTCCTTTAAATAAATCAGCCTGTACTGTAAGGTTCCCTTCATATATTGACGTATTCGTTTAACAACATTCATATTAAATACAGTGGGTCTCTCCATGTACCGACTTACTATGCCCACTGCAGAAGCAATGTTAGGGCGAGTGTGCACTAGATAGCGTAATCCTCCCACTATACTCTTGTAGTGAGTTGTAGTGAAGGGCTCCCCTTCCTTATCTGCATATATTGGTAACTTATACTCCATTGGGAATTTCACAACATTGCATTCTGCCATACCTGTTTTGTCTATAACTTTCTTGGCATATGCAGATTGTTTGAGCTTAATGTGATATCGATCTTGAATGACTTCTAGTCTCAGGTAATAACTCAGCTTCCCAAGATCGGACATGTCAAATTCACGACTCATCTACCCCTTGAATTTGACAATGTGTGCAAGATTTGTGATATTGACTAGCAAATCGTCGACATAAACACCAATAATTAGAGAATCTGAACCTGTTCACTTGACATAAACAACATGCTCAAATGGGCATTTTGTAAAACCCAATTGAGCAAAAATTGGTTAAGAAGAGAATACCATGCTCTAGGAGCTTGACGTAAACCATACAGAGCCTTCAATAACTTGTAAACTTTATGTTCATGTCATTTCTGTACATAGCCTTTCGGTTGTGATACATAAACTTCCTCGTGTAACACACCGTTGAGAAAAGCAGACTTAACATCAAGGAGGTGAATCTCCTAATTACCTTTTTCTGCTGAAGCCAGGAGTAATCGAACTGTCTCCAATCTGGTTACAGGGGCAAAAACTTCATCGTAGTCCACACTGAGATGTTGCACATAACCCTTTGCTATAAGACGGGCTTTGTATTTAGTCACTGTACCTTTTTTATCCTTTTTCATCTTGAATATCCACTTAAGATAGATGGCTTTATGACCTTCTGGCAGTGTGGTAAGTTCCCACATTTGATTTTTCTAGATGGACTGAATCTTGGTATCCATTGCTTCTTTCCATACAGGATCATGAATGGCTTGCTCTAAACAGATTGGCTCATTAATCCCCATCAAAAGGAGTTCATCTACAATCTCTATTTCACTTGTGTGATCATAGTTATCTGTTAAGGAACGAAACTTTCTGGGTTGTTCACTGCTTGTACTCGATGTAATCGTCCTGGTGGCACTATCTCTGTCACTAACTGCACTGCTGGAATTCATAGGTTGTGGTTTGAGCATTGATGAGTGAGATGTGGCAGGTAAACTAGTGAATGAAGGATCATTGTTGATTGAAGGAATAGAAGATTCAGGGACTGAAGATTGACTAACTCGATCATCATTTTCAAGTGCAGAAGGAGCATATCATCGAAAACCACATTTCTATTAATTTCAATACGGTTTGCCACTGGATCTTATAGTCTATGTGCCTTTGTGCCTGGTTCTCGCCCAAAATACACAACCCTTTTGCTTCTATCATCGAGTTTGCTAGTATGCACAGCAGGGACTTTCATGTAAGCAACACAACTAAATATTCTTAAATACTCAACACTCGGCTTTCTGCCAAACCATGCTTCATGTGGAGTGATGGTTGAAAGAGAGCGAGTAGGTAGTTTGATCAGTACATATACAACGTGTCTAGCTGGTTTACCCCAATTGTTTAGAGGCATCTCTCGTTCTTTCAATAGACTTCTGGCCATGGCGACGATAGTGCGATTACGAAGCTCTACCACATCGTTTTGTTATGGTGTGTCGGGCGCTGTAAAATGTCTCAGAATGCCATATTTTTGACAATATTCCGGGACCTCTTTCGATAAAAACTCGCCTCAACGATCCGTTCTTAAGACTTGAATGGTCTGTTGTTTACCATTCTTGACTAATAACTTAAAATTCTTAAAACATAACAGGGATTCATCTTTTGTTTTAAGAATACGTACAAACATCATACGACTAAAGTCGTCAACAATTAGCATGAAATAACGATTACCAGCGGGAGTGGGTGGGGAAATAGGGCCAGAAAGATCTAAATGAAAAAGTTCCAATATAACTTTTACAGAAAAACCAGTTTGAGATGGGAATGACTTACGTTCATGTTTTGACATGAGGCATCCATTACAAGTCTCGTCTGTCTTGTGAATCGAGGGTAAGCCATACGCCATGTGATTCCTTAACATACGTTGTATTACCTTAAAATTTACATGGCCAAGATGTTCATCCCAGAGCTTTGCTTCATCTTCATCTTTTGACAACAAATAGATTTGTTGTATGTCATTGATATGTACTTTATAGAGTCTGTTGGCTGATCATTTTACTTGCATCAATAGTCGACCATAACTATCATATATCCATAAATTTTCACTGTCCAGTACCACTCTATTTCCTTCCTCAGACAACTGGCCTAGGTTAATAAGGTTGTTACGTAGTGTAGGAATGAAATACACACCGTGCAAAGTTCTTATTTCTCCATTTCTGCAAGTGATCCTTATTGTGCCTTTGCCCTCAATTTTCACCAGCGACACATCTCCAAATTTCACTTCTCCTTTCTTAGTTCTATCTAGTATCTCAAACTTTTTTCGACAACCGGTCATATGATTACTAGCCCCATTGTTGAGATACCAAGTGTTTTCCTCCATTTGTCCTCAGATAGTAGAATTATATTATCTGCATCATCTTCACACATAGCCATTAACAATGCAGGATCACTCTCACTCAACTACGTCAAATTCACCTCACCTCTCTATAGAGGTTGTCTGATTTTCTTTGGTTTTCGACATTCCATTGCGAAGTGCCCATACGCTCCATAATTAAAACAGTTCATCTGACTTCGATCTCGTGCTACACAACCATCCTTGATTCGATAATCACTTCCTCCAAAGGACACATTTTTCCCGGATTCTTTAACCATTTCTCTCTGGTGAGTAGGAGTTTTCCGCCTTCATTTTCCCTCTTGTGCCATTCTTCCTCAGTCAATAGCAATTGCTGGCCCTCACTATTTTCAGTTTGTCCGTGTAAGCACTCCTCATGGGCTTTGAGTGAACCCACGACTTCTTCCACTAACATGGTTTCCAGGTTCCCAAATTGCTCAATAGCTGAAGCAATTTGCAGGAACTTGGTTGGGACAGCTCTTAGCATCTACTTGACAACATATTCCTCTTCGATTACCTCCCCCAAAGCTCTGATATTTTTGAACAGACCATTGAGTCTCATACAGAAATCAACCAATTCCTCTGAATCCTTCATCTTCAAAGATTCAAACTCAGCTTTGAGTGTCTGAGCCTGGGCCCTTTTGACTTTATCCGCATCTAAATACATAGTTTTGATAGCTCCCCAGTCTTATTTGGAAGTCTTCCTCTCCACGAGTGTCAGTAGCATGTCATCAGGAATACCTTGATAGATAATAGCCAGTGAACGCTTATCCATCTTTTCCTCTACTGCCGCCTTGGGATCCTTAGGCTCTATGGCATCCCACACATCGTGAGCTTGCATAAAAAACCTTCATTTTAATTGCCCAGGCAGTATAATTTGTCTTTGTTAACATAGGATAGCTCAACCCAAATGTGCCTTCTCTTCTTTTACTTGACTCCATTCTGTGTTGATTCACTGAAATTATTTTGGTTTTGTTTTAAGGCTATGATACCATATGTTAAAGATAAAACATAAAGATGTATGATTTACTGAAATGGAAAGCTTGCAACTTATTATTCAGATGATGAAGACAGTAAATACATATACACTCGATGCAACTGAGTGTCTAAAAACCAGGAGAACATGACCTGGTTTTTCCTACACTAAACAAACTAGACTCCTAAACATAAGCAACTACTCTGGACTAAGTCTGCATTACAATGTTAACATACACGTTGTATTATTTAAAATACATAAAGATAAATATGTGTAGATTAATAAATCCCCAACACCAAGTAAGGTACCAAATTCACCAAAGCCGACTAACGAATTTAAAAAACTGCCCCAACTAATAATATATTTCCAAACAACCAAATTTTATCCACATCACTAGACAAAGATCCTAAACTAGCCCAGACCTGCTGCTGCAATAGTATGGCTTAGTTCTACCTTCCGGCTTCGAACAACTACATCCAACGCCAATGGAATATATGGGGTGCTTGTGGCAAAATTAAATAAACTGTCTTCATCAATGTCATACGCCTACCGTGTAACTATTAACTAGATATAGTGCAAATATATGTTTACCAAATATATATATATATATATCAAGTAAAAAATGAAGTTTTCCTTAGATCAACATTCTAATGAATTACTAATATATATACCAAACTCCTATGCCATGACAGAACTATTATTAAGAGTGCACGACAATGTATGTTACCTCTAGTAGCACTGAACTAGTAGCATACCCAAAGAGGATGCATCTCCCTCTATTACTCGAACCAAATCATCGCCAATTACAAGCTAGGCGCTGTAAAAAATTTAGTTTTGTGATACGTGTTAAAAATAATGTACAATGTGGGATCAAATTATTGACAATTTAAACTATCATTAAAGTCTAAGACACATTTAAATAATTTTTTATCACAAATCTAGAAAAAGCCTACGACAAACCCCAACATAAAAACACTACAAGCAACAATAATATCAAAGGCTAGTTGATTCTTTGAGTAGCCGAGTGCTTAGGGAATTAAAGATTATGCAGCACCACACCATTTATTTAGATAAAAAAAATTTCAACAATATACCAAACTATACAAACATACTCCTCGCTCAAGCGCACCCCTCATACCATTTAATTAGATAAAAAAAATTCAACAATATACGAGACTATACAAACATACTCCTCACTCAAGCGCACCCCTTATTGATGATATATTCCCGTAAGAGTCAGCTTACATTTATAAATAAGAATGTCAAGTAATAAGCATATTAAGCGCAACCATGTATGTTATATCATATATATGATAGACACATTTCGCAAAAGAGTATCCAAAAAAATCAATTTATATGGGATAAACATTTTCCAAATCAGTATTTTATTTTATGATGCACATTTACGAATAGAGTATCTCAAACAAATTGGGAAATACATTTTGTAATATTTGCATCCAAAAGATTAAGTTGGCCATCATGTTAAAAATTGTCCTTTTGTCGAGTATCACTAAAATATAGTAATTTTTGCTTTGTTTTGTTAGTGTAACTAAACAGTTTCATAAAGATCAGGCACTAACACAATGTTATTATGAAATAAATTTGCTCTACATATAAAACAAGACTCATTCGGCAAACATGGAACTATTATTCTATTAGATAAGAACTCAAATAAACCCTGAATTTCTGATATTCTTTTATCTGCCGCTTAGCATAAAATTTCTGATATTAGAGAAACAATAGAAAGCAATCATAGGAGTTTTTGATTACATAAAACAAAAAAGAAAAAAAACAGTTTAGGGCAAGTCACATGGTTGATGAACCACCATAAGAGCTACTGCCCTTCAACCTGTAGCCATTGATGGACAAGCAACTATTAGAAATGTAGTTAGGCACCCTAACAATTAGTTTCTCTTTTTTCCAACTTAAATAATTAAAATAGAGAAGAATTCATCTGGTGTCAGGATTGTATATCTTTGGTTATGTTTAAACTCAAAATAGAACTACTAACCCTCTTACTCAGAGAATTCCAAGACAACTGTAAGCCCAAACCTATAATACTTCTCATAGATATAATTAGATAATATTTTCAAGACATATATAGAGACCAATAAAAGATAAAATACAGATATACTACACATGCGACTACACACACTTAACCATGAATCAGCTAAATTGTTCGGTACCAAGATAGGAATTTAATTAGTCAATTGTAGGATACAGAAGCAACCCGGTAACATAAGAAATGTAACTAACTGCATGTAAGTAAAATGTTGTATTGTACACTGCACCAACATAAAGATATTGGATTAAAATGTCCTCCAAAAGGCATTTCTTAATAACAAAATCCAAAGGTTTGTGACCTTATTTTTCCTATGTGACAAAATGTCATCTCGTGGGGAATAATTTTGTGCAATATTGACAGATAAGTAAAACAACTTGCAAGGAACTTAAGTCCCATAAACCAGAAATTTGTTGGATTTAATCTAAACTTATTATTTATTTATTTTAAGTTGTGATTTGTTTTAATAAATTGGCATCTGTTAGCCATGTTGTAGTATTAGAATGAGTCAATAACTTGTTTCAGTTTATTTAGGAGAGTCGTGGAGTAGTTAGGAGTGTGGGAGATGTTTTAGGTGAGAGTTACTAGTTTGTAGGAACCAGTTATTTTTTAGCAGTTGTTTTAAATTGTTCGTGTATGCACTCAGTTATCCAGAAGCAAGAAATAAACATATCAGTCTTTACTCTCTATCATTTCAAATTACACAGGTGTGTGTTTTGTATACCAGTTCTATTATTCAACATTTGGTATTAGAGCTTGGTCGTGTATGCCCAAGTAAATGCCCAAAATGGGAACTATGGAAGTGTCAAAACCAAAGGAGGGATCGATCGGACTCAGGTATCCCATGCTGGCAAGGAATAACTATACGACAAGGTCACTAAAAATGAAAGTGTTCATGGAGGCACAAGGCGTGTGGGAGGCAGTGGAGTCTGATGGCAAGAAATAGGTCGAGACACGAATAGATAAAATGGCGTTGGAAATCATTTATCAGGGAATCCCGGAGGACATTCTATTGTCCGTTGCAGAAAAAAATCGGCAAAGGAGGCCTGGGAGGCCATTAAAACCATGTGGGTTGGGGCTGACAGAGTAAAAAAGGCAAAGGTACAGAACTTAAGGGCCGAGCTGGAGTCCTTGAGCATGAAAGAGATAGAACAGATCGATGATTTCTGCATGGAGTTGTGTGGCATTGTAACGAACATACGTGTTCTGGGAGAAACGATGGAAGAGTCATATGTTGTTAAAAAGCTTCTGAGAGCAGTACCACCTAAATACCTCCAAATTGCCTCTACGATTGAACAGTTTGGCAATCTTGAGGAGATGATAGTGGAAGAAACAGTTGGGCGACTAAAAGCTCATGAGGAACGAATTCATGGGCCAACAGAGACTTCTGGAAAACAACTGCTTTTGACAGAAGAGGACTGGTCAAGAAGAGAAGCATCTGATGAGAAATTGCTGCTCACAAGATAGGAGTGGATAAAGAAAACATCACCAAACCAGAAGGGCAGGCGTGACAATGAATATCGAAACAAGGATGGGAATCGAGGAAGTCGAGATAAAAGTAAAGTGAGGTGCTTCAACTGCAGTATCCTGGGACATTATGCCTCAGAATGTCGAAAATCAAAACGTGAGAAAGAACAAAAGCAAGAAGCTAATTTGATTCAAGCTGATGACGACGAGCCAATATTACTCTTAACAGAGTGTGATGGAAAAGAAGAGAACATGTTTCTGTTGGACGAAAAGAATGTGACACCAAGATTGAAGCAGGAGGCTGAAGCGAGTACGGAGTCTAACTTGTGGTATCTCGACAACGGAGCAAGCAATCATATGACCGGGTTACGATCGAAATTTGTTGAGCTAGATGAAAGTATGTCTGGGGAAGTCAGGTTTGGCGATGGTACAACTGTAACAATAAAAGGAAAGGGGTCTGTGAGTCTCAGCTGCCAGAATGGTGAAGAACATGTGCTCCGATAAGTGTATTTCATCCCTAGTCTCTGCAACAATATCATAAGTTTAGGATAATTGTCGGAGGAAGGCTGTAAAGTAATTTTGCATTGAAATTATTTGTGGGTTAATGATAAGGTTGGGAGGTTGCTAATGAAAGTAAAACGCTCAAATAACAGGCTATATAAATTGATCATCGAGGGGAGCAAATCAGCGTGTTTAATGGCAAAAATAGAAAAAGAATCATGATTGTGGCACCACAGACTTGGACACGTGAACTTCAAAGCCATGACTCTTATGTCTGAGAAGGAGATAGCACATGGCCTGCCGAAGGTTGTTCAACCTAAAGAAATTTGTAGAGGGTGTTTAATGTCAAAATAGGCCAGAAATTCATTCCCACAACAGACAACCTTTAATGCTTCAAAGGTTCTAGAGCTTGTGCACGGAGATATTTGCGGTCCTATATCACCACCCACCCCTGGAGGCAAAATGTATTTTTTCTTGTTGGTAGATGATTTTAGCAGATTGATGTGGGTTTATTTTTTGAAGAAAAAAGGCGAGGCATTTGAAGCCTTCCAAAAGTTTAAAGCTTTAGTTGAAGATCAACCTGAACGAAGAATCAAGGTGTTTAGGACATACAGGGGCGGGGAGTTCTGCTCTAATAAATTCATGGCCTATTGTGAGAGAGCCGGTATTGAAAGGCACTACACAGCTCCTTATTCTCCACAACAAAATGGTGTGGTGGAGCAGAGAAATAGGACTGTTGTAGCAATGGCCAGAAGCATTTTGAAAGAAAAAAATATGTCGTGCAAGTTTTGGGGGGAAGCAGTGAGGCACTCAATCTATGTTCTGAATTGCTTGCCCACTTGTCTAGTCGTTGGCAAGACTCCGTACGAAGCATGGTCAGGTAAAATACCAAATCTTGCACATTTGAGAGTTTTCGGATGCATTGCTCATATGAAAATACCTAATGTACATCTGAGTAAGCTAGATGATCGAAGTAAAACATTGGTGTATTTAGGAAAAGAACCAGGAACCAAAGCTTGCAGGTTGTATGACCCAAGAAGAAATTCTTTACATGTCAGTAGAGATATTGTGTTTGAAGAAAATAAAAGTTGGCACTGGGAACAAGAGTCTGAAAACAATTCTGCACAAGGATCATATGTTTTAATCGAAGGAAATTTAGGTGTAGAGAATAATGACGAGTTCGAAGCAACAACTCCGGTGAATGATAATTTCGAAGCAGCAACACCAGTTCAAGCACTTACGCCTAATTCCAGTCAACTCTCCGAAGAAGAAAGCGAGCCTAGACGTTACAGACGGCTCAGTGACATTTATAACGATACTGAGGAAGTGGAATTACATGATGAATTAATGTTGATGGGAGTGGATGAACCAGTGTGTTACAGTCAGGCAATCAAAGAAAAATGTTGGGAAAAAGCAATGCAAAATGAGATCCAAGCTATAGAAAAAAATGGCACTTGGAATTTGGTGGAGCTGCCTGCTGGACACAAACCCATTGGGTTAAAGTGGGTATACAAATTGAAAAAGGACACAGAAGGAAAAATTATTAAGTACAAGGCCCAGCTTGTAGCAAAGGGCTATGTTCAGAAGCAAGGTGTGGATTATGAAAAGTATTCGCTCTGGTAACAAGGTTGGAAACGGTAAGGCTGCTGTTGGCACTCGCAGCTGGGAGATTCATCATCTTGATGTAAAATCTGCTTTCCTCAATGGTGAACTCAGTGAGCATGTGTATGTGAGCCAACCTGAAGGATTTATAAAAGGAGGAAAGGAACATCTCGTCTATAAGTTGGTAAAAGCTTTATATGGTTTGCGACAGGCTCCACGGGCCTGGTACGCGAAGCTTAACTACTGCCTAGAAAATTTGGGTTTCATCAAGTGTCCGTATGAACCAGCTGTGTATACAAAGCGATTTAGGGATGAAGTCTTGGTGATAGGAGTTTACGTTGATGACTTATTAGTCACAGGGACTAGTGTGCATTGTATCGACTCCTTTAAGAAACAAATGGCGAGAAATTTCGAGATGAGTGATCTGGGAAGACTTTCACATTATCTGGGAATTTAGGTTAAACAAGGAAAGGATGGCATAGAGTTGAAGCAAACAGCGTACGCGAAGAAAATTCTGTAGAAGGCAGGTTTATTGGAGTGCAACCCAGTGAAATATCCAATGGAGGAGAGATTGCAGCTGCATAAAGATGAAGATGGGAAGCCAGTTGATCCTACTCAGTTTAAAAGTATGGTGGGAGGCCTTCGATACTTGGTGCATACCCGTCCTGACATAGCATTTGCAGTAGGGATTGTTAGTCGTTACATGGAGAGACCCACAGTTCTCCATTATAATGCAGTGAAGCGAATATTGAGATATGTAAAAGGAACTCTGGAATATGGTTTGAATTATGTAAGAGGCTCGGGAAACTACATTTTATCTGGTTTTTCAGATAGTGATTTGGGAGGAAATATAGAAGACAAGAAGAGCACCGGGGGTATAGTGTTCTATCTCGATGACAGTTTAATATCTTGGTTGTCTCAGAAACAAAGGTGTGTCGCACTCTCATCTTGCGAGGCTGAGTTCATGGCTGGCACTGCTGCAGTATGTCAAGCAGTTTGGTTGCGAAAGTTACTCAGTCAGATTGTTGATGTGAAACCAGGCCCTGTAATAATCTATCTGGACAACAGGTCTGCTATAGATTTAGCTAAGAATCAAGTTTTCCATGGCCGTAGTAAACATATAGACATTCGGTACCATTTTATTCGTGAATGCATTGAGAAAGGAGAGATCGAACTCATGCATGTGCACACTAGTGAACAGAAGGCGGACATTCTGACAAAGGCGATTGCAGCTGTCAAGTTTGAGAGAATGCGTGAGTTACTTGGCATGAAGAAGTTGGCTACATAAGTTTAGATTAAGGGGGTGTTTTTTGGATTTAATCTAAACTTATTATTTATTTATTTTAAGTTGTGATTTATTTTAATAAATTGGCATATGTTAGCCATGTTGTAGTATTAGAATGAGTCAGTAACTTATTTCAGTTTATTTAGGAGAGTCGTGGACTAGTTAGGAGTGTGGGAGATGTTTTAGGTGAGAGTTGCTAGTTTGTAGGAACCAGTTATTTTTTAGCTGTTATTTTAAATTGTTCGTGTATGTACTCAGTTATCCAGAAGCAAGAAATAAACATATCAGTCTTTACTCTCTATCATTTCAAATTACACAGGTGTGTGTTGTGTATACCAGTTCTGTTATTCAACAAAATTCACATGATTTTTTCCTAATTTTTAAACAAAAGAATCATCCAAAACATTGACACATAACCAACATATATCATCATTTACACAGACAAACACTAATTAAGTTACACACACACACAAATACTAGTTAAGTTCAAATAGAAGAACCATCTAAAAAATTGACTTATTGAGCATTTACCATCATTTACACGCAGAAATTCAAACACCAAAACATACCAATTATAATACCCTCCAAATCCGGGGTATAGATTTGGGGCATTATTAACACTAACTACTTACTAAACCTGTACAAGCATAAAATAATTAAAATAATTACGCGAACTACTACTACTCAGGATCTTTTCAAGGTTAAGGATTGAAAACAAGAACCACAAACCAACTGTATTACAAACCAAACTGAATCAACTATTTCAAGAACTCTCTTTGTTACAAAACATTATTCTATTTACATTTTAAAACTAAACATCTTTTATTCAAACTACCACAATTACTTATCCTGCTACACCTGATCTGGCAACTCAAAACTCTCTTCTAGGATAGGGACAAACACCCTTGGTATAAAAGGGTCCCGCTGCTTGACTCGCTTCTTGACTACTCGGATTTTGATGGGTATCTGCTCCCCGAGCAGTTCACATAATGTTATTAAGACCTGAAATACAACATTCACATCAAGTATGACAATACCAGGAATATTAGTATATGTTGGAAAGCCTTCTGAGACATAAGAATTAAACATGGAGAAAATACAATTAGACCCCGTATGTGTATGTCACAAAGCATTTGCTGACCAAATTGATAAACAAAGTACAGTGAAAGAAGTGACTAAATAAAGAACCATAGGAATTAGTTTAGTGGCATGTTTCTGTGTTGTGTGTTAGTTTTAATATCTGTACCACCCATATTACAGAACAATACAAGTAATCTTACTTGAAAAAACCTAATGACACAAAGTAAACATTAACAAAATATAGAAAGTGACAATATTAATGCACATATATATTTTATACACAAGCATACAATTTAAAAGCCTACATAAGCATTCTAACACATAATTTTGACACTATAAGCAAAACCATCAAATGTGTTCCAAGTACACATCAAAACCAACATCTAAATTACAGAGTAATCACTCTACAATTAAGTTTAGACGAGCATTTTAATATCAAAACCAGGGGAAGAGATAGTCGTAGAGTATATAAGCAAACACCCAAAACACTATCTAAATCACAGGGTAATCAACAGAAGACCTTGTACCAGCATCTGTGTTCAAGTACACATATGTCATGGTAGGAAACTTAACACTAGAAGACATATATGAAACCCAAATAGCATATCCATATCAATAAAAAGAACCAAGTACTAAGAAATCAAAAAACCTAAGACTCACTGAAGTCGAGTCGTCGGACTCACTGAGTTCGGAAATCCAAGATATCTTTAATATTTACGGACTTCAACCAAAGGGCTTTTTATCTACAACATGAATCCATCACCAAACAGTTATAAAATCAACAATTGGTCTAAGTTTTAGCACAGGCGATTTCTAGGGTTTTGAGTATGTGAAGAGATCGAGTTCTTAAAGTGAAGTAAACCATGGAATTTGTGTAATCGATATCGCAAAACACGACTTCGGTATCGGTTTTCATGAGAAATGGATAGCTTTTTCCCAAAGTAGAAATCGACGTTAAGGTTTTGTGAGGTCAGAGGTGTATGCGGCGAGAGAATCATGAGTTTTGTATAATAATTTTTTATACATACATTTCTTATGATAATGTTTAAACATATATTTTATCTTTTTTTAATGAACTTATGCATTTGTTTCTAAAGAAGAGACGTATTATTATTATTATTATTATTATTATTATTATTATTATTATTATTATTATTATTATTATTATTATTATTATTATTATTATTATTATTATTATTATTATTATTATTATTATTATTATTATTATTATTATTATTATTATTATTATTATTATTATTATTTTTATTATTATTTTTATTATTATTTTTATTATTATTATTATTTTTATTATTATTATTATTATATTTCACGAATAATGTGATTATGAAAATATTGTGTTTTTTATAAGTAATATATTTTTTTGTGTACATAAGTATATGATAGTATTTATAAGTCCAAGAAGTTTACTTATATGTTTTATTTATTTATTTTGCCCTTGTTGTCAGCATGAACACTTAGCATAATTATTGTATAATTTTATCATTAGCTGACCTTTGCATTGAGAATATGTGGGGACACAGTGACTATGCTCTCATCTTATGTAAATGTCATTTTTAAAATAGTTGGTATTATATATTAGTTATATTATGCTTCATCTATTTAAATTAGTATTTATTTGGCACTTATATTTGGATTCATTGAAGTGACTAAGGTAAGTTTACTCTTCACACTTTATTTTATTTTAAAATATTTAAAATATTTTTGCACTGTTTTTATATAAAAATTTATGGATACTGTGTTTTAGATAAAAGAATTCCCTCTGACTTGTGAACCAATTAGTAATTGCTAATTGGTCATAGTTCGGGAACTAGTCTTTCATAGCTAATCAGGGAGTTCTAATTATGATGGCTTCCGGAGGGCAAAAACTTATAACACCTTAGTAGGGGGACATAAATTATGAACTTTTGATACTGTATCACCATGTATTTGTGGCCTTAGCAGCTGTAAAATTAAGTTATATTTTATGTCATATGGATTATCGGATAATAATTTTGGTTTTATGAAATTAAGATAATTGATCCACTAGTGTAAATTTTTTTCTTGTTGAGCTTTTTGGCTCATTACTTACAAAATTTTCAGGTGCTTAGCTTTTGGCACGTGCACTTGATTTGAACTTACTTTGCAATAATGTTTTAGTGATTATATTTGTATTGGAGGGGCGTCTCTCAATATTTGCTATATAATGCTATTTATGTTTGGGAGTGATTATGTTTTTATTGGAGCCGCGTCTCTCAAGATTTTCTATATAATGCTATTTATGTTTGGGAATAAAAAATTATGTAGGTTTATTTGAGACTTATTGTAAGCATGAATAAGATTTGTAGTTTTAATTTGATATTTAAGTATAATTTATTGTGTAAAAAAAGTCGGGGTATTAGATGTAGTATTGAGAGCCTAGATGGTATTCAGAGCCTAGGTTAGCTTAGTGTAGACTGGGCTTGGGTTTGACTGTGAGTAGTGAGGCTTGACCTGAGTTATGAGATATGAGCGGTGGCTTGTGAGTTTAGCTCAGTGTGTTATAAAAAAACTACTTCTATTGTGTTTCTTGCCACTCAAATACTTTTGGTATATTTAAATATGTTTTGCATGTTTAAATTTTGCCACCAATTTTTTTTAAGGTGGGTAGAATGTAATATGGGAGATTTTTATAATAAAATATTATGTATTTTATATATTGATATTAACAGTTCTTGTAAATTATAAAATTTATTTGATAGAGTTTTATGTTTTGATAATTAAACTAATTACATTTAAAAATAATAATTATCTTTTGTTTAAATTTTTAAGTTTGTTGTTATTAGTGGGTAAAAATAGCAGTTCTTATAAGACGTGTTCATTGAAAGTGGGTATGAATTTCAAATAGTGGGTGGAGTAGGAAATAAGTTCAACCAATAGTTCTATATAATCCATACTAGTTTTATTTTTCCCTTATACAGTGACTCTCCTACTAGGTAGGTTCTTCTTCACTCTATAATTTATTATATTACATGCATTTTCACTCTTTGACTTGTATATATAATTAAGTGCTCCCATATTTAATGTATATATGTTTTGACAATGCTAATTTCTTTACATGCTATTTATGTCTATGTGCCATAGTTAAAGGTCTTGCGTACATACCTATCATTAAACACCTTATTTTACTTGTTATTCTATAAGTGTATATAAGTTTTGTTATCTATGTGCTAGTTTTGATAATTATTTTCTAATGTAATCACATCAACAAATTCTTGTTTTTAATTTCACATGAGTTATGTCATAGTATTTTGTAGGTAAATATTTGTGTGTAATTACATTTTATGCAAGGTAAATGTGAGATAGTTCTTTTTACAAATATATATTTATATATTTTTTGTTATAAATAATTAAAAATAGTTTTTGCATATTATGAAAATTTGAATTTTCTGGAGTGATATATTTGTTGTTAAGATACTTTACACCTTTTCTCTCTCACTAAATGATTTATATGCACTGGTCCCTCATGTATTATTATTATTATTATTATTATTATTATTATTATTATTATTATTATTATTATTATTATTATTATTATTATTATTATTATTATTATTATTATTATTATTATTATATTTGAGGAATAATGTGATTATGCAAATATTATGTTTTTGATAACTAATATATTTTTTTGTATACATAAGTATATGCTAATATTTATAAGTCGGAGAAGGTTACTTACATGTTTTATTTATTTGTTTTTCCTTTATTGTCCTAACGAACATTTAGTATAAGGGTTGTATAATTTTATTATTAGTTGACCTTTCCAATGAGAATATATGTGTGGACACATTTATTATGCCTGATCTCATGTACATGTCATTTTTAAGATAATTGGTATTAGATATTAATTATATTTTGCTTTATCTATTTAAATTAGGATTATTTGGCATTATATTTGGATTCATTAAGTGAACATAAGTTAACTCTTAACACTTTACTTTATTTTAAAATCTTTAAAATGTTTTTGCGCATATAATTCGGAACTAGCCCTTTTATACTTACTAAAAGAGTTCTACTTATGATGTGTTGGGGAGGGCACACACTTATGATACCTTAGTAAGGGAAATTATGAAACTGTGTCACGCGTATTTGAGACGCGAGCTGTTTCGACTTTTGGTTCATTACTTAAAAATTTTGAGATACTAAGCTTTTGGCGCAAGGACTAGCTTAATTTAGAATAATATTTTAGTGATTATGTTTATATTGGAACTCTCTCAAGATTTGCTATATGATGCTATTTATGTTTGGGATTAAAAAATTGTGTAGGCTTATTTGAGACTTATTGGAAGCATGAATAAAATATGTTTTGCAAGATAACATGTTTTCGAAGATATTTTATTTGCAGAATATAAATGGAGTGCCAGGACTCCAATTAAAAGTTGTTCCATAGAACTTTACTCTATCATGAGTAGTAAACATGTTATTTACATCTTTTTGTCATAAGTGGAATAACCTGTCTAGATTATAATTGCAGTAACAATGAACACCTTGTGTAAATAATAATTATAATAACCATTTATATATAATAATTAAAGTTTGACATGAGTATATACAATTTATTTAATAAGAGAAATGAATGGTCATGATCCATACATTTTTTAGTTGACATCTTTTTTAATATTTAATTGGTAAATTTTTATAGTGCATCGAAATAATGGTACCAATGTGACATATGGTATATGTTAGCGAATTGTGAGATCAAATATGAGCAATCGGTTTAGAAGGAAAATATTGAATTTGATGACAAACAAAAATATTTTTCTAATAATTAAAATAAGTATAATTATTAAATATATTATTACTTTCTTATAATAAGAGAAAATAATTGATATATACATTTTTGGATATATAGGTTCTATGGAGTCCCCTATTTTATTGGAGTTCTTCGAGTCCATATATGTTCTGCAAGTAAAATATAACATAAATTATTGCAAAACATATTATTTTTCGAATGATATTCTACAAATATCACAATTTTATTGAAAATCTTGCAGAATGCATGCATGTTTTTATTGAAGTAATGATATTTGTGAAATATGTTTTGCAAGATAACACGTTTTAGGAGATATTTTATTTGCAGAACATAGATGGACAATTAAAAGTTGTAGTCCATCGAACTTTACTCTATCTTGACTAGTAAACATGTTATTTACATCTTTTTGTCATAAGTGCAATAACGTGTCTAAATGATAATTGTAGTTACAATGAAGACGTTGTGTAAATAATAATTATAATAACCATTTATATATAATAATTAAAGTATGACATTAGTATATACAATTTATTTAATAAGAGAAATGAATGGTCATGATTAGACCGGCCAAAATGGGTCTGGATCCGAAAAACAGAACCGAAATTCGTGAAACCGAGATCCGATCCGAGATCCGAATCATACAATCCGATAGTTATCCGAAAACCGATTTAAACTGATCCGAAAAATACCCGAATCAAAAATTTTTAACCGAAAATGATACGAAATACAAGATCCGATTATAAATTGGAACCGATTAAAACTGAATAATTTATTACTTGAACCGAATATGATCCGAAATAAGCAAAATTTATACTTTGAACAATTTTATGTTTATGATAACACACTTATTTAATCATAATCTTTTGTAAAAGTACATTATATTATTTTAAAAATACTAAAGTACATAAAAAAATATTTTTAAATCTCAAAAATTAGAAAATAATTAAGTTATGATCCGAAAATATCCGAACCGAATTTAATCCGAACAGAATTTTATTCGATCTTAATCCGATTTTTATCCGATTTTAATCCGAATTAGACCCGACCCGAATCACATCTGATCCAAATGGTCTTCAAATATACTATAATCCGAAAGTTGATCCGATCCGAAATTGATCCAATCCGAAACCGAACCGGGTATCCGAATTTCCAGGTCTAGTCATGATCCATACATTTTTTAGTTGACATTTTTTTAATATTTAACTCATAAATTTTATACTGCATCTAAATAATGGTACCAATATGACATATGGTATATGTTGCCAATTATTTGATCAAATATCATTGATAGGTTTTGAAAGAAAATGTTGCATTTGATAACAACCAAAAATATTGTTAAAATAATTAAAATAAGTATAATTATTAATATATTGTTACTTACTTATAATAAGAGAAAATAATTGATATATACATTTTCGATATATAGGTTCTATGGAGTCCCCTATTTTATTGGAGTTTTGGGAGTCCATATATGTTCTGCAAGTAAAATATAACCTAAATTATTGCAAAACTTATTATATTTAGAATGATATTCTAGAGATATCAAAATTTTATTGAAAATTTTGGAGATTGCATAGATTTTACAAGTACAACGTTGCAAAATATATTATTCTACAAAACATGCTTAGTTTGCATAACATAAATGTTCACGTTGCAGAACATACATAAATTTTGCAAGAATTTATTGAAGTAATGATATTTGTGAAATATGTTTTGCAAGATAACAGGTTTTAGAAGATATTTTATTTGCATAACATAAATGGAGTGGGAGGACTCCAATTAAAAGTTGTACCGCAATAACCTGTCTAGATGATAATTGTAGTTACAATAAAGAAGTTGTGTAAATAATAATTATAATAACCATTTATATATAATAATTAAAGTATGACATGAGTATATACAATTTATTTAATAAGAGAAATGAATGGTCATGATCCATACATTTTTTAGTTGACATTTTTTTCATATTTAACTGGTAAATTTTATAGTGCATCTAAATAATGGTACCAATGTGACATATGGTATATGTTGCCAATTATTTGATCAAATATCATTGACAGGTATTAAAGAAAAATATCAAATTTGATGACAAACAACAATATTTATAATAATTAAAATATGTATAATTATTAAATATATTGTAACTTATAGTAGAGAAAATAATTGATATATACACTTTTTGATATAAAACCACTAATATGGTAAGGGCAAAAAAGTATTTATTTTATGTTAATGTGTACTATCTGTATTCATCTCTCCCGTCAACCTCATCTCATTTACATCTTTTTGTAATAACCTCTTTCTAGATGATTTCTTATCTTTTATCTTCCCTTTCCTCAGCATTACGAGTCACCAATAATTCTCCACAGTGTTGAGTTGGGTTATTATTATTTAGCTCTTTTTTGCTACTCATAACTTTATAATTTGAAAGCTCAAATGGTAAAGTTTGTGCTATATCTTATGTACATTATCACTCCACCCTGCATTCTGCATGTACACGGTTAACTCTAATGTATTAGTTTCATTTGTATGCTTCTACATGCACTTTGAAAGACAATCATTTTCTACATGCAAGATAATAAATAGTTTTTGGATTAGTCATTAATTAATGTGACATATTTAGTTGAAATCACACTTTGTTTAATGTGTTTGCTAGACATTTCAATTCCCTACATTTTCATATTTAGTTGAAATGACATTTCCTTCACCCATAAAATAACATAATTTTTTGATCATCAATCCCACATATAATTATTGTACATTATTATTATTACTATTATTATTATTATTATTTTATTATTCTTAATATTGGTATTATTATTATAGTTTTTAATATTATTATTATTATTATTATTATGAGTATTATTATTATTATCATGTTGACCTATTATTCTGTAATATCCGAGATTTTTATATTAAATTATTTTGTATTTTATATATTGATATAACTGTTCTTGTATATTATAAAATATATTTGATAGATTATATGTTTTGAAAATTAAAATAATTGCATTTAAAAATAATAATTATCTTTTGTTTTAATTTTTAAGTTTGTTGTTATTAGTGGCTAAAAAGTAAGAGTGTAGATAAGACGTGTTCACAGAAGGTGGGTATGAATTTCAAATAGTGGGTGGAGTACAGGCTCTAAATAAATTCTATATAGAGAA
Organism: Apium graveolens; assembly: GCF_009905375.1. NCBI lineage: Eukaryota > Viridiplantae > Streptophyta > Magnoliopsida > Apiales > Apiaceae > Apium > Apium graveolens. The sequence continues at coordinate 78,007 of NW_027417992.1, forward strand.
AATGGCGCATGAGGACAACCTCATGGTTGTCCCCTCAGGTTATAAAAATACTACGTTGTTGAGTATGTATATATAGGCACACGTCTCTCTAATCCCTTATATAATACACTCACAAATACAATAGAAAAATAACTAATGATAAAACTATTTTTCTAGGGTACTCATCTGTCCAGCATGCGCAAACTTGAGAATATAAAAATGGTCAACCAACAAATGGAAGGGAAAAATGGACAACTCATAGGAGATTATTATATTCTTGTAGTTTAGAGTCAGGTGTTATAACCCCTTCATAAGTAGTGTATATGGAACTTAGTGTCCATCTTCCTAAGATATATTTCTCAAGAATTGTCTTCATGAAGAATTTTTGTTACATAAGATATAACACATGCAGCCCTGCATTTTTAAACTTTGCACAAGTACACACAAAATTGAAATATGATGTATTAACATCAACCATGTGTGATACAAGCTAATTTTTATAGTCAAAAGTCACTTCAAAAGTTAAATTATCTCCCTCTCCTTTAATATTTTTATGCCGACAATGAAATAATAATCTAAATTCTTCCATAAATTTTTTGAAAACCAATCTGGTATAAACCTGTCCTCCATGAGCCTCAACCCGATATATCTCCACTACGTCATACCGATGAATAAATTCGGATAATGCAGTAGTACTATGAACAAATCCGTCAAAGAAAGCATTCATACTCTCGCTTCTTTTAATGGATATCATACCTGCAATAGTTATAAATATTGTTTGATTCATAGTTAACAAATAAAAGTAGCAGCATGAGTAGTAAAAATTATCAAATAAACATCGAGTACAAAAAAAAGATATGGCTCAAAATAGGAAGACTATGACCGATAGAAAAAGATAGAGAAATACAGAGGTACTTGCAAAAAAGGTTTTCCCTAAATAAGCTCGCACCCAATGATGCCTTTGCGCATGCATAATCTCTAACCATTTCCAAGATTTCTTTTCGCTTTTTTGTTTCTCTGTCCGAGGCTCTTCAAAATGGTGTTGGTATTTGTCTTTCATCATAGTCCAACATATTTCTGATTCTTCGATACTTCTACTTTTTTTTGATCATTTAGAGTAGACTTCATCAAATTTTGGATTATACGAAGATCGAAGTGAACAAATATGTTCATCCTCATGCAGTCCCAGATGCCACTTACAAAATCTATGATGTGTATATGGAAAAACCTTTTCAATTGCATTACGGATAGCTGGATCTTGATCTGTAATAATTGCACCTACATTTCAACCAGTTTTCAAATAACCAAATAAAAGTCTCTTCACGCTCATCGGCCAAAAGGGAACAACCAAACAAAGTGGATTACATATGATGATTTACACCAGTAAATGGTGCAAACGGCATTGAAAAACTATTAGTTATGTACGTCATGTCAAACACAACAACATTGTTAAATAACATATATGAATTCCTCGCTCTTCAATGTGCCCATAAAATGCTTCTACAAACTTGATTCTCATCAATTTCTATTGCATAATAAAATTGAGAATCTTGTGCTTGTCTCTCCAAAAATTTTTATAACTACACCGCACTTTCTCTCAATGTTACTATTTCGGCTAATTCTCAGATGATCACTAACTTGTTGTAAAGTAAATTTATTTGATGGCTGATCAGATCCATTCAGCAAACGAGAAACTTTAGCCGGCCCAATTCCACTTCTATGATATTCTTCTATAGTCATCTTGGTCTGTTCTTCGTGACATAATTTATGATGTGAACGCAAATGCACCTTCTTTTTTGGAGAATCAATCATTGGATGTGTATGTGTTTTATAAAAACTGCTAATGCACCAAGTTCCTCCATTAGTTTGATGAATATACATATGAGCCTTACAAAATTCTCTTGTTTCTCTTTTTCGTTTTACTTCCCTCTCCAACTCTCGTTTATCACGCCCTTTAAAGCCCTCTTTGTTATACACAAAATATCTCTTTATAACCGTACCATCTTTAGATTTAGTAGATGAATATTTTCGTGTAACAAATCCTTGTTTCAAAGAAAAAATCTTATAAAAATCGTAAGCTACTTCACTAGTAGGAAATTCGAGACCAATTCGAGGCTTATGTATCAACATGACAGCCTTCATCCGTGATAGAATCTGGTTCGTGAATAGAGTTGTGTGATTCATCTTCATAATCTTCATAATCTAATAACTGTTGTTTTTCCTCAGGCTCGTATATACACCGACTATGTTCATCGTTTTACAATGATTTAATGCAAAAAATCCTAATTTTAGGATTGGACTAAGACATGACTGGTGAATTTGGATTTTAAGGGAGTACGGTCTTGGATTTTGAGGAAAGGAGACACGTGAGGTTAGAGACCTGTTTATGAATTAATTGATGAAACATATGTATAAACTGAACGATGTTGTATTTTTATAACCTCAGGGGACAAACTCAAGATTGTCCTCAGCCCCCGTTTTCTCTTCTATATAATCCTTACTAGTTTTATTTTTCTCTTTGTACACTGACTCTCCTACTAGGTCTTTTTTACTTCATTCTATATTTTATAATATTACATGCATGTTTTACTCTTGTGACTTGTATATACAATTAAATGCTCCCCTATTTCATGTATATATATTTTGACACTCCTAATTTCTTTCCAAGCTATTTAAGTCTATGTGCCATCGTTAAAGGCCTTGCCTACATAGCTATCATTAAACACCTTATTTTATTATTATTTTATAGGTGTTTTAAGTTTTTTTATCTTTTTGCTATTTTTGGTAATCATTTTCTAATATAATCACATCAACAAATTTTAGTTATTAATTTCACATGAGTTATGTCATAGTATTTTGTAAGTAAATATTTGTGTGTAATTACATTTTATGCAAGGTAAACCTGAGATAGTTCTTTTTACAAATGTACATTCATATTTTTATGTTGTAAATAATTAAAAATAGTTTTTGCATATTCAGAAGATTTGAATTTGCTGGAATTAGTTTTAGAGCGGAAATCACATGGTATACTTGTTGTTAAGTTACTTTACACCATCAAGTTTAATGCTCTGTATTTGTAAAATAATAGTAATTGCTTGTTTCAGGTGAAATCACTTATTTTATGGATCGAAGGAAAACCTTTGAACGTCTTATGTAACGAATTCGAAAGTTACATATGCACTAACCTCACGTGGTTTTTTTTCATCCATAAATACGACTTCTTCCTCCCTTGTGGTGTTGTTGCTGCCTGAACTTGCCGTGTTCAGTTCTCAATTTTTTACTTCTTCAATCTTTTCCTGCTGCACATTAATTGGAGGATGGGTGTATTTTATCCAAGTTAAGATCACATAACGCAGCTATTCCCGAGTCTTGATGATATGAGATATGATCGTAGTAAACCCACTTCCTAGCACCAGGAGATTTTATAAGAATTGGTAACTTAACATGATATCAAATCCCTGGTTACTGGAGGACTCATCCGAGATATCTAAATGATCTTACATATATTAAGTATATACCTCATCAGGGTTTGTGTGCACCTTGTCAGCATTTAGCATGTCTTTCTTTGCCAAAGAGGCATCTCCAAAATCAAAACTGTTTCCGACGTAGAACTCTTGATTGTTGTTCTAAATGTGATAACACGTAAAGGAGAAAGATGAAGATATCTATGCAACAATATATTTGATATCTGAATAATTTTTCATATGTTAAGTCTATACCTCATCAAGCTCTGTGTGCACCTTGTCAGCATTTGGCATATCTTTGTCTTCAAGAAAGGCATCTCCAAAATCAAAATTATTTCCGACGTAGTAGTCTTGATATTTGTTCTACATGTGATAACACGCAAAGGAGAAAGATGAAGATAATCATGCAGAAATATATCGATATCTAAATAATTTTGCAAACATTAAGTCTGTACTTCATCAAGGTTTGTAGGCACCTTGTCAGCATTTGGCATGTCTTTGTTTACGAGAAAGGCACCTCCAATATCATAATTGTTTCCGACATAGTAGTTATGATTTTTGTTCTACAAGCGATAACACCTAAAGGAGAAAGATGAAGACATTCATTCACACTTGTAGAAATTTTAAATTGAAAGACATGATGTATATAAGAGAAAGAGTAGAACATAAATTTATGTTAATCTACCTCATCATCAGTTGATTCGTTTTGCTGCTCAGGGACAATAGAATTGATTTGAGGATATGCAAAACCTCTCTGTGAAACAAATGTACTATAAACTTCTTGTCCACTGCCATTATAGCAGTTTGGTGGCTGTATTTGCCTAGAAAAGCCATTATGATTCATATGGTACATTTCACTTGGATAAGTACCGTTCATTAGGCAAGTCGGGGGAAAACCTGTAGCATGACAGATCAAACAGTTTTAATTGATGGCTCATTCAGAATCATTCATGTTAACAAATGTCTGACATTATAGTGTCTACTATTCAATTACCTGGATTGGTTAGTAGCTTAGATTGTCCGTAACTTAGTAGTGCCTTATGGCTGAGAAATGACGAGGGCCACCTATTCCCATTTTGGAGTGTTTTAAACATGTCTGGATCATGTTCTGCTTCCAATCGTTTCTTTTGCTTGATTTGATATTTCTATGAATGTCACAACGATAAAGACATTAGACAATTATGAGAAATTTAATTCTAAAAAAGCAGAATTAGAGATTCTCGTAACACAGTACAACAGAAAAGGACAACAGAGGAGGGGGCTAACTTGCAAGTGACTGGCTACTTGTTCCCTCTTCAGTCCCGGCACATTCATAACCGTAACAATTTTTCTCGGAATAGATCCTACAACAAAAAGTCATCGCGAACAATTAAAGCATGTGAGACATAAACTATATTATTAAACTGTAGTGAAAGACTTGTTAAAATGTACCATCTTACCTTCAGGCCCTAGATGCTGCATAGCTCTTAAAAACTTGCCATGGAGACTTTGTGTCCAGTTAAGCTTCTTCTTTTTTATTACCAAAGCTTTGCCTTCCATAGCTATGTTTTCTCCATCATTATGATTGTTGTTATCAGTTATCTGAAGCTTTCGCTTGGATTTCTTTTCATATAACTTATTACGATATCATCTTCATTGGATGTTATGTTTTTCCCTTTAGCTAGCTTCTTCTTCCATTGGTTCCTGAAATCCCCTATTGATTTCAAGTCTTCTGCAGTTATGGGCTTAATTACGAAAAAAGAAGCTCTACTTTCACTTCCCTCGCATAGCTTACTAGCTTCTCTGTCACCTGACATCACTAAACAAATGCAATTTCAAGAGTTGATTAAATTGTTAGTACAGATCATTGAGGACACTGTACAGCTAAGAAAACAGAAGATTGATATTAATCATTTGTAACACTCACGGACAAATGGTTTCTGAAAATTTTCATGTATCCTTCGCTGCAATTCAAACCCATCCAGGCCCGGCATATGGACGTCTGATAATATCAAATCAATCTTTATGGCCCCTGTTTGTAGAATGCACAAAGCATCGAGAGGATCTTTGGCAGTCAAAACTATGAGAAAACGAAATATAGAATATTAGAGGCAAAATCTGTCAAGTGACGGGCTCATCTAAAACCTTAAGATGTTATATAAAGGCCCCAACTGGATCTGATATTATATTTTAACAAAATCATTATATCCAATCAAAATATTTGAGATGGTAATTTAAATCAGTAAAAAATGAACGAGGAATGTTCTGCAATTTTTAACAATTTCCTCTTAAATTGAACAACTAAATGTTAAGTATTAGCAGATAAGATAAAAAACAGAACTGAATGGAGTTATAAACTCAACTTGGTAGCTGCATCCCTTTAACAAACTAGCTACAACAGATAAGCAAGTTTTATCATCGTCCACCACCAAAATGCTCATCATTTTTTCGTTGGTACTTCCATTTTTTGAGCCACTGTTCTGGTCATTTGACTTGCAAATCTCCATATTGATAGTTGAAATGTATCTGTAGCAGTAGCTGAACCAGAATTTCGATAGAACAGGGACTAAAATACAGATGTAGCGCCTGGTTATGTGTCCAATATGCATGATTATATACCAAGCACTCGTCAAAATTGTTAGGAAAAATTATATTTATTATAATTTTAGTTTTAAAAGAATAACTAATTGTATAGTAACTTCGATCTAAGATTCTGAAGTTAATTGTCACTTTTTTATTTAAAAATTGATGGAAATAGTAAAAAGTCGGATTTTATGAGGATAGGTATATATGTAACTACAAAAGGAGATAATATGCACAAAACTTGTAAATTAAAACAATAGCACTCATATACTCGACGTAATTGGTGAAGTACGGGCTCGGCCCGATCGGTAAAATATGGTGAATAATTATAATAATTTTAACTTTTTTGTATGACACATTCCCCGAAAAGTCAAGGTTAAAAGAAGTTTTTCTCAGATTTAATTAATTTTTTTATATTAAGACACAATCTTTAAACACTCGGTCAAAATTGTTGAGCAAAAGAACATATCTAATAATTTTAATTTTAACAAATTTACTAATTGTGTATAAATTTCGATCTAAGATTCGGAAGTTAGTTATCACTTTTTGATTTGAAAATGGACTGAAATAGCAAAAAGTCGGATTTTACGTGAATACGAATATCTATAACTACTGATAATATGCACAAAACTTATAAACCAAAACAATTCCACTAAAAAACTTGATGTAAATGGTGAAGTATGGGGTCGGCCCAATCGGTAAAATATGGGCCGTAATTGTACTTTTGAAAATTTTTGGTAAAGGTCTTGGAAGTGTGAAAAAATCTAATAATGTAATTCATCGGGTTCAAATTTTTTTTTTTGATAAGAAGATATTTTTAGTAAGCCCATATTTCATTTGAAATAATCTTGCTATAATTTATTTTTTAACTATTACATTTTTGATGTAAACATGTGGACGGTTGGATTATGCTATTCAGCCACCTACAAAAATTATGTATTACTAATCTTAAATACTATGATAGTGTTAGAATATAAGATTCTGAAAATGGTCATTCTCTAACACCTTGAGGTTTTAGAGTAACTGGTTTCTTGACATGGTATTAGAGCTCATGATGGAAGAGAACTCAGGTTCGATCCCTGCGGACAAGTCGCCCGACTAGTCGTAAAAAGTCGTAAATAGTCGACAATATCCTATTTTGAGTAATTATAATATATAATATAAGTAAAAATACTTCAAAATTATAGTCCAAATAAAAATTAATAGATAATAAATTCAAATACCCAAAGTCAAACATCTTTAATCAAATAAAAACATAACTAAAGAGTCAAATCAACTAAGCCAACACAATCATGCATCATAATCATCCATCTCGGAATCATCTCCATCCCCCTCTCCATCTCCTCCTTGAGTATTCTCCTCGGGTGGGACTCCATAATCATCTTTCACTTCCTCATCATCGAAAGGAATATTGTCTTCATCTTCATCTTCTTTATCAATCCAATCTTATGTTGAACTAGTGTTCCGTCGAGTATAGGATAGAGTGGAACCACCTCTAGCTCTCCTCTGAATATTACGTCCCTCAAGTGATTCGGATGCACCCGAAACTATATCCACCGCTTCCCAAAACCTATCCTCAATGCCAACCCACTCATTAGCCCATTTCCAGTCCTCAAATACAAGTGGATCAAATTTCCTTCCTACCTCACGTCACTTTTTGAATCTTGAATCAATCTTCCGATTGTATTGGATATACACCAAGTCATTCAAACGTTGATATTCCAACCAATTCCTCTTCTTCGTATATATCTAAATTAATTAAATTTAATTAGGCCAACAATAGTAGAAATAGTTGCAAATTGGCAATAAAGTAATAAATACTTTAAAAGAGAGGAGGCACTTACAAACTCAAATGTACTCCAATTGCGTTCACAACCGGAATATGATGCACATAAATCAACAATACGCCTAGAAAATGCTTGAAGCTCAATTGCACGATTTCCATATGCATCCCATTAATCAACTAATATATAACAAGAATAACATAAAATAAGCATTCTTTTTTAATAAAATTTACAATGTTTTGAAATGAACTTACGAGGACTTTTGACTTTCTATGCTCAATTGCCGTCTCCCTTGCAAAGTCTTCCCGAGTATTTTTGTAGGCATCCACAAAATTGCTTATTTTGTTTCTTGTATCCCTATCCTTGATCATTTTCTCAAGTACATCATTGAAATCTTCTCTAAGTCGAGAGGCATAGACATGATAATTTTCAAGAAGATCAAAGTATCTCCCAGGATTAAGTAACAAAGAAGCTCCATGTAATGGTTTTCCCATTTGAATATTTCAACGATCATCAATGATTTTCACCACTTTGTTCCGGATTGCCATTTTTCCACTTCCAAATTTCTTCTTGACTTCGGCTTTTGCGGAATCAATAGCAGCTATAATTTCAGCCAAAGCATGCCTTTCTTCACCATCAGCAATGCGTAACACTTGAAGAAGTGGCAGTGATGCATCTACACAGTCTCTAACATTACTCCAAAAGACGGACGGGAGAAAAGTGTCACAAACTTTCCTTACATTTTCTGATTTTGATAACTTTGACATGGTCCAGTCCGACCCACAAGACAGGAAACACAATGATTCCTTTTTTTTGTAAACTATCCAATGTAAGAAAAGCAGTAGCAAACCTCGTAGCTCCAGTCCTAATTAGGTCCCTCCAATTAGTCTTCTCCCTCGTAGCATCAAGAACACACCCATGCCTATAGATAAATATACTGCATCTTCTTGCCTAATTGATTGTCTTCTTAAATGCTGTAATTTTGCCAATATCCTTCAATTTTTCAATTTCTTCCTTTGCTTTTTTTAAGTAGAGGCACCCTCAATTCATGATATGTTGGAGGCTTCAAACCCGGTCCATATTGGCCAATTGACTCAACCATCACTTCTTAACTCCCAGAGTTTGTGGCATTGAAAGGAATACCACATTCATAGAAAAAATTTGCAATATGCATATGGACTTTTGCTTTCTCTTCTGGAGTTCTCAAGCGATTTTCTAAAGTGGTTTGACTTGCTCCCTTGGCGTGCCTCTCTTCAACAACCTGTTCCGGGGTCTTCATATATGACTTCGAAGCTACTGATTTGCTGCTCACTGCTGGTTTTTTGAAGCTAAAGGCCTAGGCAACAACATTTCCTTTGTTTGAGGTTGCACCAGATTTTAAACTTGGAATAGTATTTGAGGCTGCGGTTGAAGGAATATCCTGGACTTCATCATCATCCTTGTCCTCTTATAAAATCTGCACATTCTTCTTACTCCTCTTCTTCTTATTTTGAACAAACTCAATCATTTTTTAGCAATTTCTTTGGTTACTTTGGGACATTTACAAATATCCGGATAGCCACCAATCAAGTGTTGTTTAAATCGATTAATTCCCCCATGATTTGAAATCCCTCAAAGATTACATTTAACAACGTATTTGTTAACTTTCGGCATCGAATAATATGCATACTTCCATCCCGGATTATTTGATCTACTAGCTTTTCTTTTAGGATCTTTATCCAATTCTCTCCGCGTACTTTAAGTTTCAGTGTCCATTTGTTCCTGCAGAAAACATTTTGAAATTAAAAGTAGTTAACTAATGTGCACTGCGTTTATTAATTACAGGTGCAGCAGTGTGTGTTCAACAGTGTGTGTTGTAATCTGTGAAGCACAGTGAAGCAGAGGCGGAATGAAAGTGAAGCACATAAGCTTGTAATTTTATTGAATTATTATTATAATTTTAGAGAAGCACAGTGAAACATAAATTCTTGTAAAACAGTGAGGATAATTTTTGTAATGATATTTGTAGTGAAAAAATGGAAAAAATCATTAAAAAACAAAATCAAAATAATTAAAAAAAGAAACGAAAAAGAAGTGAAAATAAAAAAAAATCAAAATAATTTTTACAAGGTACGAAAAGAAACGAAAAGGAAAAAAACCGTGAAAAGAAACGGTTGTGTTATGTTTGTATATACATACAAGTATATACATACAAATAGAGGAGAGAGAAGAGATGAATAGAGAGGAGATAAGAAGACACTTACGGAAGATTAGTCGATCCGCCGGAGATGGAGATGATTCCCCGGAGACGAGAAGAAGAGACGGAGATGATGTCACCGTGTCGGCGCGTAAGTGTTATATCTGTGTTTCGGACAAAAAGTGTTTGTTTATCTCTAAAAACCTTTTTTTTAATCGGGTACGGGTTTTGGGCTGGTTTCGGGCTGGGTTCCGGGCCGGATCCGGGTAAAACCTATGGACGACTTTTTCACAAGTCGCTACTCGACTTTTTTCAGGCATGTCGACTCGTCGACTAGTCGGCGACTATTCGATGACTAGTCGATGATGTGACAACAGTGATCCCTGTCAATTCCAATATTCTCACAATTTATCGTGGCACGAATGTAAAATTAATGCTCCAAAGATGAGCTCCCATGATCCACTCTTCGACCCATTAAAGGGCTCTTTGGGAATATTGGAATATAAGATCCTGCAAAGGGTCATTCTCTAATACCTTAAGGTTTTAGAGTAACAGGTTCCATGACATTGTATCGGAGCTAAGGTTGACAGGGGACTCAGGTTCAAATTTATGCCCCAAAGATGGGCGCATGTGGTCCCCCTTTTGACCCATAAATGGGCTTTCGAGTGAGGGAGAGTGTTAGAATAATATAAGATCCTAGAAAGGGCCATTCTCTAATACCTTGAGGTTTTAGAGTAGCTGGTTCCTTGACAGATAGTTTATGCAAGTAGGGATCCATATTTTAAATTCATATAGTTTTTTAAAATACTACGATATAGGTTATTTTCTCATATCATTTTACTCGTCTTTTCTCGACTTATCTAAGGCATTAAAATTTCAAAAATTAATTACTTTTAAAACTAAGGTAATACTTATAATGGTGCTTTTTATGTGTATGAAAGATAACCGATAAAAATGCTAGATAATAGTTAGGCATCATGTATATTTTCGATGATAAGCAAAATACATAGCATAAAGCTGTCTAAATCAAATCGTACGAGTAAGTATCAATGGATAGCCATCCTAACCGCTATCTTAAGGGCTATCTTAAGGCATAGTTGTTGATATAGTACTTATCGATGCATAAGTTTTCTATAATATTGGATTCTAGCGTAGGCACTCATATAGTAATTCATTAAATAATAGAAGTCCTACTGTATATAAAGTGACATGTAATATAAGTGAAGGAGAGTTTTAACGACTAGTGAAATATAGTATCAACGACTATAGCTGATCAATGGCTAGTCAACTCAATTCAACGGTTAGGTAATAAGACACTACCAGCACCTATATCATTCAATTAGTCATTGATAGTATTTAACAACAAAAAAATAGTCATTGATAATAACTTGAAACTATCCAATTATTCAATCTGACAGAACACAAGGTTGATAAGAATCTCATGTGAAAGTGGAAGGTAATACAAATCTCTTTGACTTGAAGAATCTAGAAGAAAGAAGAAATATTCCTTTTCCATATTTGGAGAGTTCAACAAACCAATCTGCCCAAGACAAAACTATCTGATTTGGTCAAGTCACATAGGATGACTATAAAAGCATATATGCTAGACCTAGAAAAATGAGAGATTTTGTTATCTATTAAACTTGTAACTTGGTATATATAAACTAAGTTTTGCATTGTTAGTCTTTGAATAAATAGTTTTTCATGTGTATTGAGTGAGCTTTGTATACACAGTAATTATTGAGTGCTAAAACAACTGTGAAATTACTTTATCATATATATATATATATATATATATATATTTCTTCCCATATATATGATTTTTTATAAATTACCTGAATTCTTTAATTTTATTTTTTTATTTTTCAAGTACTTTGAATTTTATGTTCTCAATTATGAAAAAGACCAAAAGTTTGGAATTTGTATTGAACCTCCCACAAATACATTATTTAATTGTCCGGGAATAAAAATAACTCTTAATCATAAGTGTCAAATATTATCACAATAATAATGCGTCATTTAGCTGTTTTCAATAGAATTCCAAAAAGGATAACGGAGAGTATATAAACATTAGGTCACGCTAAGTTTTTTACAGCTCAAAATTCATCTTGGCTTATAGTAGGTGAAAAAATATTTTTTTTTTATTTTAGAAGTTATACAATTTTTTCAACAATATTTTCTTATAAGTTTTAAAATAAATATTATTCGGAATATAAGGAGTAGGTACCTATGGATTACAACTGAAATAAATATTATAGGGAATATAATGAGTATTTTCTTAGTTATCGACTTGTACTCGTAAATATTTCAATGCCCATATTGAAAAAGATTTAAGATATTACACAACAGTTATATAAATATATGAATTGAGGAGTTTTTAAGTTTGACTGAACAACTGCAAAAAAAATGTCCGAGCATTTCAAGTTCCCTGGAAATATTATATTTTAATTTTTTTTCAAGTTTAAATCTATTTAAATAACTAAAGGAGATTAAAAAAAAGACAATTGAAAGACGCCCTGATATTTAAGAGATATGTGAGTCAGATTAAATATAATATAATGTCAAAGACATTAATTTAACATCTTCATACATTACCTTTTTCCAAACTTGTATATTATTTTACGGAGCCGTGAGTAATATATGATTAAAATATTCGATAATGTATGTTAAATTTTGATCCCTGACAATTACGAAAATTCATTTGCTTATGTTATATAATGGTACGTATTTGACCATATCTTATATTTTCAATCTCTCCAACAAATGTATAAATGTAAGGTTTCACCAGATAGATTTTCATATGACCCATTATGTAGAATGGGCCAAATATGTTAAGAATTATGCAAACGAAAAATTCAAATTCATAACATTTTTCCTAACACCGCGTTTGCTTAAGCATCTCTCATTTAACGATTAAAATGAATTTAACAGATTTCATTTCATTTTTTGCTAGAAAGTCAAAAAAATTATGTCCTGGAGATACTAAAGAGTTTCTTGCAACAAACATACACTACAAGAAATTTGCAATCACACAACACCTATGAAACAACGGTTGACAAAAAAACTATTGCCCCAAATTCGTAGACAACTGTGAATTTCCTTTCCTCGAAAAACTGTTGTTGGAGTACATGTAGAACAACGGTTATAGCTGTTTTTTGAAAGACTTGTCTCTGTGGCATCCTCTTACCGAGATAGACAACAGTTCGGATTCTGCACTGTTGTCATAAATCTTTCACATAACAGTCAAAAACCGTTGTTAATAAGCTAACTTATGGTAGTGTGAGACTACAGTTTTTGGCCTTATGTTGTGTAATTTAGACAAGTGTTTATTATAACACTTATCTTATTAAACATCAAACAATGGTTTTTACATACCATTATTAAAAGGAAAGCTCACAGACAATGGTTATTAGTAGTGTTGGGTAAATGAGGTTCAAACAACCGGTCTTGTGTCTTGTTGTCTGAACACCTTATTTAGATGATTATTTTACACATTGTGACAGTAACCGTTGTCTGTTGAGTAATGGTAAAAAAAAAATTGACTTGCAAATATGCAAGTCCCCACAAAACAGATCCAAAAACATTTAACCAAGAAATTTCCAAACCATGAATCATTCGACCAACAAACTAACAATCAAAAAATCATGAGCCAAATCAAAAACCAAAAATACTACCTCAAATGGACGAGTTCAAGTATTAAACTAAAAGTTTGGCGATAAATACATACAAATCAAAGTGTACTATCTTTATAGTAATACAAAGCTGCAAAATGCAATCTTCATTTCATGGAGACCACATTTTGCAGCTCTTGACATGCAAGATGAATTAAGATATATCGATTTTAGTCATATGAAAAAATTATTAAAAAATTTGAAATTTATCTTGCACGTCAGGATTAGAAAAATCCGGTAAAAGTACCCCTCCCGACAACGAGACTCGTTCCCGATTTACAAGATTGATTTTTAAAAATGATTTTTTTGACGATCCGACCATACGGATGTTAAGATATATCGATTTTAGTCATATGAAAAAATTATTAAAAAATTTGAAGTTCATCTTGCACGTCAGGATTAGAAAAATCCGATAAAAGTACTCCTCCCAACAACGAGACTCGTTCCCGATTTACAAGATTGATTTTTAAAATAATTTTTTCGACGATCCGACCGTACGGATGTTAAGATATATCGATTTTAGTCATATGAAAAAATTATTAAAAAATTTAAAATTCATCTTGAACGTCAGGATTAGAAAAATTCGGTAAAAGTACCCCTCCCGACAACGAGACTCGTTCCCGATTTACAAGATTGATTTTTAAAATGATTTTTTCGACGATCCGACCGTAAGGATGTTAAGATATATCGATTTTAGTCATATGAAAAAATTATTAAAAAATTTGAAGTTCATCTTGCACGTCAGGATTAGAAAAATTCGATAAAAGTACCCCTCCCTACAACGAGACTCGTTCCCGATTTACAAGATTGATTTTTAAAATGATTTTTTCGACGATCCGACCGTACGGATGTTAAGATATATCAATTTTAGTCATATGAAAAAATTATTAAAAAATTTAAAATTCATCTTGAACGTCAGGATTAGAAAAATCCGGTAAAAGTACCCCTCCCGACAACGAGACTCGTTCCCGATTTACAAGATTGATTTTTAAAATGATTTTTTTCGATGATCCGACCGTACGGATGTTAAGATATATCGATTTTAGTCATATGAAAAAATTATTAAAAAATTTGAAATTCATCTTGCACGTCAGGATTAGAAAAATCCGATAAAAGTACCCCTCCCGACAACGAGACTCGTTCCCGATTTACAAGATTGATTTTTAAAATGATTTTTTCGACGATCCGACCGTACGGATGTTAAGATATATCGATTTTAGTCATATGAAAAAATTATTAAAAAAATTGAAATTCATCTTGCACGTCAGAATTAGAAAAATCCGGTAAAAGCACAACTCCCTAAAACAAGATTCGTTGTTGATTAACGAAATGATTTTTTGAAATGATTTTTTGGACGATCCAACCGTACGGATATTAAAATATATTGATTTTAGCCATGTAAAAAAATAATTAAAAATTTCAAAATTTATCTTGCTTGACTTTATAAGAAAAATGAGGTAAAGGTACAACTCCGTGAAACAAGATTCATTGCTGATTGACAACATAGTTTTTTTAAATAATTTTTTGGACGATCCAACCGTACGGATGTTAAAATATATTTATTTTATCCATGTAAAATTCATCTTGCATGTCAGGATTAGAAATTTTTAGTAAAACTTACACTCCCGACAACGAGACTCGTTCCCGATTCACAAGATTATTTTTTAAAATGGTTTTTTGGAAGATCCAACCGTACGGATGTTAAGATATATCAATTTTAGTCAAAAGAAAAAATTATTAACAAATTTGAAATTAATCTTGCATGTCAGGATTAGAAAAATCCAGTAAAACTATGATAAATATAATTAAAATACGACAAATATAAGTAAACTACGACAAATATAATTAAGTATAATACGATAAATATATAATACGATAAATATAATTAAAATATTAAAAAAAATTATAAATTAAAATATTTATTAAATTATTTTCCCATTATCACCCAATTTTTCCATTCCCTCCAATGAAATTTCATTTCCCCCTTCCTCCAACTTTCATTTCCCCCCTTATCTCTCTCTTTTTTCCTTTAATTCATTTTTTGTGTGATCCCCCAATTTCCCTTTCCCTTTCCCATCTTATCTCTGACCGCCTTCATCTCCCTCATTGTTCCTCTGCCACTCTTCTATCTCCGGTTTCTTACCTTTTTATTTTCAAAATCACATCGATTAAGCCCAGCCCATTCCCTACTCTCACCAACCTGACCCGAAATCCCCTCTCAGTCTCCTCCATTTCACCCTAACTCGAAACCCTCGAAACCGCCGCAATCGCCGTCATTGGAACCAGCTCCGTCGCCTCCGTCGCCGCCATTGTCGTCATTGGAACCAGCCCCCAGTTTGAGAGTCGTGGTTAGGATTTTGGGGATTTTGTTAGGGTTTTGTGATTTGGAGGAGTGGAAGGATGTTAAATTAGGGTTCAAGATGCTCATTAAATTCTTCATTGATAGACGTCCCAAGGTATTTATATTTTCATAATTTACAATTTGTATTTTTTCAATTTGCTCTGTTAAGCTCAAATGAAATAAAATATGGTATCATGATTGATGTTTTTTAGCTTTAATTCTAATGTCTTTTGTGTTTGTTAGGCAATTGTAGTTTTTTAGTTGCATTTAGTTTAATTTGTTACAAATGTTAGCTGTGGAGGACTGGAGGTGCAGATATGAAGAGGCTGAGAAAGAAGCTGAGAAAGGCTTGACACTTCTGCTAGAGTGGGGAAGTCCATGGGACAAGAGAATGTCATGGGAAGGATGGATTGCTTGGGCTAGAGTTTTGTTGATGAAGGCCAAGAAGAAATCTTGGCCACAGACTTCTTGGTGTATATTCAATTTGTGCCTTGTCAGGTAAAAGCCTGTAACTGCTCCTGTTAAATTGTTGTAATTCTAATAATCTAAGAGATGCAAGCTTTAATGTAAGCTAGTCTGCAAGAACATTATAAACTATTGTCAACTTATAACTTAGTATGTTTGCATATTTTGATTATGTGTTTCCTTGTTCCAAATTCTGATACATTATGTTTAGCTTCTTTGAATTGAAAACATGATTGTCGTTGCGTCGGTCTTAAATTTGATCTCTCTCTCTCCGGGTAAAACTTGGGTGGTCTATTTTAATGGCAGAAATGTGCTGCTAGAGTTGTGTTGAATTAAAACAAAAACTGCGATACATGCTGCGAGTTGGGTTCTTTTTTTATGTTAAATGATATTTTGAGTCGTGAATAGTATAAAAGGAGCATGCACTGATTGTAATTATATGCTGGTTATTTTTTTCTGTTTTAGGTTCTTAAATGTGCTCAAGATTGTGTTGTGAATGTTGAAAATGATGGTTGATTTATCAGCCGCAAAATCATCAAATTTATTGTATTATGTGCTTGCCACTAACCATTAGTTTTGACATTCAAGTTTTGTTATAGGCATAGCAGAACACATATAATATTAATCTATATTCCTCTGAATAATAGCACAATTTAGTTGGTAATCATCTTACACATACTTATGTCAAGCCATGTGTTGTGTGTGTGCTCACAACCACTGCTAAAAAAGGGATTGGGGAACCTAAATAATTCCTGTAATATGCTGTAGAATTGTGCGTACTGATTCCATTAAGAACACCAGCTGCTACAACACAAAACTTCCATCCTGATCTGCTATTAGGAGAATGAGGGTTTAGGAGGATGTACTAAGGACAGATAACACGCACTAGTAAAGTAATTATTTTGTTTCTTCTTCCTCCATCTGTGCACCAATTTTTTTTAATCTTACCTCTACTTTTGGTTGTGTCCTTCAGATTGTCGCAGTGAAGCAACTTGACATAAATGGATATCAAGGAAATCGAGAGTTCCTAGCAGAGGTTTTGACACTTAGTATTGTTCACCATCCAAACCTTGTCAATCTTTGGGATATTATGCTGATGGCCAACAAAAAATCTTAGTCTACGAATACATGCCAAATGGTTCCTTAGAAAATCACCTTGTAGGTAAGATTCTGAACTTGGATTGCATTTATTTGAATTGCGTCTCTATTTAATAAGAACTGATCCATTCTGTAATCTTCATTTTGTATTGAACACGTTCTTAGACTCGTAGATTATCAATTCATCCTTATTATATAGTTACATGATTTGTTACACAACTTTATGTTTTTTATTTATTATTTGCAGAGTTCAACATTGCAGCTATACAATGGTTATAAAGCATCTGAATTGAAATATTCAGATGGTTAGAGATTGGAAGTAATGGTCAAGACTTAAAGTTTCCCCCGCTAAGAGAGCTGGTAGAATCAAAGGTGGGCAATAGCTAAGGACTAGCCAAGGTGACAGAGTCCCATATAAATTAGTTTTATATAACCAGAAGTGGAAAGATGCTTCTGAAGTTAGTAACATTCTATTTATTGATGAAGCTTATTATGGAGCCAGTTTAATGCATTTTAAAGAACTGGACCTAATTGGCATGAAAGTGAATTTTACTGGTAACTACCAACTTGTTGGTGAATTTTAATGAAACTTTGTTGTACTTGTAATTCTTGTAGAGAACCTTTGTATTGTAAATTTAATTTCAATTGTGAAATAACAATTGAATTATCATTATATAATTTTATTTTAAAATTGGTTTATTTTAAATAATGAGATTAATTTTATAAATAATTGTGTGAAAGTCACTTAAAAATGATAAAAACCGTTGTATGTCTCACTGCACATATTTTTTTTAAAAAAACTGTTGTCTTTTGATATTCTTTGCAACAGTTTAAATTTTTTTCACTATTGTCTTTTAAAAAAATATTCAGAAAAGAAGTTTATAAACTGTTGTTTATGATAATATTAAATAAGTTAACAACAATGGTTTTTCTACAAAACCATTGTTGTTAAGTTAGGTAGACAACAGTTGAATAAAGAAACAGTTGTTTTAATAAAGTTCCAACAATGGTTAATAAAGAGTAACTGTTGTGCCTTATTGATTGTAACCAGTATTGAAAAACGTTGTTGAATCTCCCTTATTACAACTGTATTAACAACCGTTGTCCAACCTTCGATCACACGAGTGTTGGATAGACAACGGAAATTCTACCTGTCAGACAACGAAAAAAAAGTTGTATGATTGCAAAAATGTTGTAGTGATAACATTAAAACGTGAAAAAAAATCTCTTTACAAAGGAGTCAAGCAAAAATAATGATTAATTTGGAGATAGAAGTCATAGTCGTTATATACGAAATGGAGAACATAGAACAAGAAAAAACTTGAAGCATGATTGATCACAAATTACCTACTTTACGATCAACGTCTCTATAATCTCCACATGGCATGAATGTCATTACTTGGTGTAAGAATGAATGTAAAGATTCCAACCCTGAATTAACTAGACCAGCTTGAATGCAAGCTAAAAGAACCCCAATGAAAATAATGTAATTGAGTTTATTACCAAACTTAATAAGCAACTCGAAAGTAATGTAATTGAGTCTACGCATATTAAACACTCAGAAAAGTCCATGAAAATTGTATAAGCATTCTCAATATTTACAAACATAAAATACATTTGAACCAGAGCACTAATTACAAAGGACTTCGGATCACACCCGATTTGAATCATATGTCTATGGATTTATTTTTCCATGTACTTAAAAATTATTTTTCTCTATTTTTTGCTAGCATAATCATCAATCAAGCCTTCAAAATTAGAATTTATAAGCATACCATTCTTAATTGATATCATACCTAATCCATAAAATCATCATCTTGAATATCTTTTCTTACTGGACCATTCTCAACCATAAAATCTCAAAATTTACTTCTAAACTTATCCCAAATCGTAGGATTATTAATTTTTAGAGGTCTATAAGTCGTATTTTATTCACATTTTCACCCTCAACTTCAATACGAAACACATTTCCATCATTTTCAATTGCATTTTCACTTTGAACTTCAACATGTTTCACAATTATATCATTTTCTGCAATTTCACCTTCAATTTGATCAACTATAGCCATTATTGCATCATGTTCAGTTTCTTTTCCCCTTGAATATTATTCAGAACAATTTTGACCGATTTCACAAACTTATGAAGTCAACCGCCTTTTGCATAATTTTTCAAAAAGTTTTCAGCTTGTTTATTTTTGTTCCTATATTGAGCTCCATATCCATGTCTTTTCTTTGGAAGCATGACTTTTGTTCTAATCAGTGCTTAGGCTGGAAGAGAATTCAGGTTCAATCCCTGCCACCCCCAATATTCTCTTAATTTATTGTGGCACGGATGGAAAATTAATGCACCAAAGATGAGTTGTGATCCACTCTTCGACCCATTAATGGGCTCTCGAGTGAGTGGGAATGTTAGAATATAATATCCTGAAAAGGGTCATTCTCTAACACCTTGAGGGTTTAGAGTAACTTGTTCCATGAAATGGTATCAGAGCTCAAGTTGGCAGATGACTCAGGTTCGATCCCTGCCACCCTCAACATTTCTCATAATTTATGAGGGACTTGAAAGGCAAATTTATGCCCCAAAGATGGGCACCCGTGATCCACTCTTCGACCCATAAATGGGTTTCCCAAAAGAACATTCATTCATTTATTTATTCCATGACGACTGAAAAGAGAAATGTTTGCTTAAACTTCAACTTTATGTGCTCATGTTTTCTGCGAGCAGCTTAGGGAAAATGCTAGTGATTCGGTTTCTTGATTCAAGAAAGGTATGTAATTAAGTGCACTTCAAAACTTAAACACTTGACTGACATTACATGATTACAGCTCTACAGGGATGGTAATTAGTTTAATTTTATGACAGGATTTGGGCTATGAATTTAACAATGATGAGTTCCATGCTTAGTTTATTTTCTCTAAACTATGATGAAAAGAGCTCTCATTTCTTTGGTTGAAAATGTGGGATCAAAATGCAACAGGGCTATCGATATTTCTCGGGTAACGTTCATGCAAATTAGAGCCGGGGTTTTGTTCATTATTATAAAGAAAGCTATATGTGCTCTATTGGACCAGGAATTTAACGAGTCTAGTGAAGAACAAATTTCTTGGAGTCTCTCAAATAAAAGCTTATTTTGGTTAATCTGGAGGGTAAATCTTTAGGCAACAACTTCTTACTTGTAGTCTTCTTTCCAAGTGTTTCCTGTAAAACATGTAACAGCAACTAGTCTCCGCCATGATTCTGTGGTGTATAAAATTATCTATTTTTTCCTGTCATAAATATTAAACCCACCTGCGATGCCATAAAAAACGATTTTAATATGTAGCCTCTTCTTCAAAAATTTATGTTGCGTTCTTTTTACTATTTGTACATTAAAAACTACTAGTAAGCTTATATCTGTATTGTTTAACATGTGCTGACAGGTACAATTTCTTGTATGTGGTAGATTACTTTCATAGTAAGGGTCTATACCGTTCATTATTTTTAAGGTACGTATCAGGGAGATAGCGAAAACTGTAGTTTAAGCATAATTTCTTATATACTCTCGTCTGTACTTTCATCAAGTCTCCAACCCTCAACCTCTTGTTACGACATAAATTTAATAAAAAGGAATGAATCAACTGGGAGTCTTAAATTCTGTAAGAAAAAGAAAAATGATTGTTATTTTTTGTGCAGACCTCGTTTATGTTGCTTAACATGATGAAGATGGGGAGTTCCAGCACATGAGGACAAGTAAATTTCTTGTTCCTCTAGCCTTTAATAAGAGTATATGTTTGTGTAAATATTATCTTAACATTAAGATATGGGCTTATTTCTATTTGATTTTGCAAATGATATGCATTGTGCTGTTTGAATTGTTAGTGCTAACTGGAGCGCAAGTAGGATTGGATTGGACTTCAGTCCTAAAGAAAAGACATGAATTCAGGTGAGGAAATTTTGAGTTTAAGTAATAATTATACATCATGCAAAAATCATTTACTTGGAAACTAATAGCTCTCTCACACTCATTTCATATACAGGGATGCTTTCTAAAGATTTGATGCAAAAACTGTCTCCAAATATCCAGAAAATAAAATCACTTCAATCAGTACTCAATTTGACATAGAACTAAGGCTAATCCGAGGAGTTGTCGACAACTTTAACAGAATTCTGCAGGTAACTAATGCAATATTTTTATCTTCTTATGTTCATTAGACTAATGATCCTTTATCTATAACTAATTATCCTTTCTTCATTAGGCTAATATTAGGTGAAGAGATCTAGTTTATGGTTGCATGGGTGCTATTTCAGTTCTGCAGCAACAAATTCAGTCCTTGCAAGTTGAACATGGCGCCGTAAGGGATTGGCACAAGGATTGTTTGATGGATTTTCTGGAAGGTGTTTCATAACATGTCTAGCTAATATATATTTTCAGAGAAGTTGTTTAATGGCGTTAATGAGGAGGTGGATCAATCGTGGTTTAATTTTAATGTCAATTAGTTTTTTTTCATTTGCGGTATAGTTATTAACAGTAGTTCTTATGGGGAAATCGATTGTCTAAATGTGATCTTTAGTACTTGGAAATTGTCTAAATGATGTAGTTCATCGATGATATTGCATTGTGTTTCTGATGACTTCGATTGGGAAAATAGTTCTATGTAGAACTGGGCATTGATATATTCTGAAAAGATATTTCAAAATTGACCATTGCGTAAGTGTTGCAATAGGTATTAAAAAATGTTTCAAATACTTTATATTGTTGTTATCTTTAAAAAAGCGTTGTCAAAGAACATGGGATCAGCGAGGTGGGCCCCACCTGTTAGTGGGCCCCAGTAAGTGGGTGCCATATGTCAGTGGGTCCACCTTTCAGTGGGCCCCCACTGTTAGTGGGCCCACCCTCCACGTGTCAAAAAGCCATGTGTCAAAAAGCCACGTGTCATGCTTCATGACAGTCCACGTGACAATCCACCTGTCATGTGGGCCCTTTTTTTACAAAATTAAAGTTTTTGGCAACACATTTTTTGGTGTTGCCCTAAATGAGAAAATGTTGCCTATAAACCCTAAAGCAACATCGAAAATACTAATATAAAAAAAGTGTTGCCGTTAATTTTTTTTTAATCTTTTGCAACATTTATTGGGCATTTGACAACGTATTTGGAATGTTGCTGAAAGCCATTATTGGCGTAGTGTTAATTGGTAAAATATGGGCCAAATTTGTTATTGATTATCCTCGGGGCCAGAGCCAATGTATTGGCAGTGGGGGCAACTAACCCCATTGAAATTTGAAAAATGGAATTTTGAATGTTTGAATTTATTTGGAAAAAAATATAATAAAAACTTTTAACTTGGCCCCGCTGGATATATAGATTTACAGTTTAAATTATTTTTGACCATGTAACATTGTGCAATATAGTAGAACCTGTTCATTATAAATATTTTATCTATCATTTCAAATTTTTCTACATTCATCCTGATCTTAACGAATATTTTGATCATGTGACTGGAATTTTTGGCTACGCCACTGGTTATGCTCAAAATTGTACCGTTGACAAAATTTTATAGTTATTGTAAATGTAAGGTGGAAGATTAAGAAAATTCTTTTAGTGTAATTAATCATGGTTTGAAATAAAAAATTTTTTTTAATCAAGAAATATTTATTGATAATTCTTTTTCATATGAAATCTATACTCCTATTGATTTCTTGAAATGAAATCTGGATAAAGCTAAATTTCCGATTGTTGAGTTTTCGATATAAAGGGGTGGAGGGTTAAAGGTAAAGACAAGGGCACCTTAGTTTTTCTTACAGAATATGCTCAAATTCATTGTGGCTTTTAATAGATGAACAATACTTTTTTTAAAAAAAATATAAAAAAAATAATTCAAACATTATCTTCTTAAAAATACTAATAATAAATTTTAGAATGAATACATAAGTGTGGTATGTACGGATTACAACTGAATCAAAGTTCTCTCCACTTTTAGTTGGCTATAAATTTCAAAGAATCTTTGGTTCGAGTACACAAAAACAAATATGATTTACACAAGTTAGTCCAAAACAGTTAGCACAAAAAAATTCTAAGCATTTCTAGTTCCTTGCAAAGAAAAGGTTTAAAATGTTGTTCAGGTTCAAATCTCTTCAAAATACACTAAAGGAAATAAAAAAAAGAACTGAAATACACACTACTATATATATATAGAGAGAGAGCTATTCCACTGGAAATATTTTTATAATGAAAACTGGAAATTAAAATTGAAAAAAATCACATGGAATTATAGCATGTATAGTATGTAATAGATATATATATTTCTCAGCTTAAAGGTAATGCTAAAGGCATTAACAAGAACAGTATCATACATTACCATAGTCCAAACTTGAATGTTATGTCAATGAGGTAGGGGTCTTGTGTAATTTAGAATGTCGATAGAGTATATGTTGATTTTCGATTCTCAAAATGTAGGTTTATATGCTTGTGTAATTATAGCATGTTTTTTTTAACTTATTCAATAAAGGCAGGGTATTCGAAGTTGATTTATAAATGGACCATTATGTATAATGGGCTAAAGATATTAAGAATTGTTTGAAATAAATATTCACAGATTCACATTACTACATCTCCAACCATGACTCGTTAAGTATCCCTCATTTAACAAACCAATTATTTTGAAAGATTTCATTTTATTTCTCACACACGCCAGTTATAGTCTTGGAAACGATATACAACAACTAATATTTGTTATTTATAAATCAAATGCAATTTCTAGTATCTCAAACTATTATTCATAAAATGTAGATGAAATTATAATAATTTCTAATAATACGGAAGTCTATTTCAATGCTCTGGCCCACCTGACACAAAGCTGGGAGGAGTTTACAAAAAACCAATACTTTTACCCTACGATTGCATGTGGTTAACTTTCTCACCGACATATTGTTTATCTGTTGTGTTGTGGCATTTTAAAGAAAGTAAGAGTGACCAATAACGCTCAACAATAGTATAAAGTAGTTGAAAATGACTGTTAAAAGTAAATTTGTATACTCACTTATTATCGTATATTTGAGGAAATAAAATCCTGGTGTTGTACACCTTTATTTTAAGTCAAATTCGACTATATCAAAATATCTTTTCAATACTTTTGGTAACTAAGAACTTAGACTTTAATTACAGTATTTCCTAACAATTTCCAAAATAGAAGAATAGGACTTTTACCGGAGACCCCCGGCTATATGGTTATCAATCGTATACCGGAAATATATATAGTTCTCTACTAGTAGAAGGTCTACTTCTATACTCACAGTTCTCACCCTAGTCGGATTTGGGCCTTCGATGCTCTCCTTTTTCCCGGGCAATGTTCGTATTTTTCACATGTTCTTCGGTAGTCATGGTACCTTCACATGCGATAAATATCAATAGTCTCCCCAATACCTGAGGTACTGGAGTCATCCCCTCCTTGTACTTTAAAGAAACTTATGATATACTTGGAATTGAAATTTTATACGAGTTCCACAAGCACAATGCTTGTTAACAGGTGAACTATATCTATATGTGGAACGGGAGTTTTATCCATGTTCCCCGAGCCCACAGTTGTTAATAGATTAACTCTATCTATATATGGAATATAAATTTATCTAAATTCCCCGAGCTTCATGCTCATTGATAGGAATAATATTATCAATATAATTCCTACGGAAAATTTTAAGAAAGTATTCTACGAAATATGGGTTGACCGTTGTCAACTGACATATATTTGGGTGTTGGCCTTAATTGTCACTTTGGAGTAAAAAATGTTCCAAAATGTCACTTCTGGAAAAAATGACCCAAAATCACTTCAAGACGTTACATCATGTAGAGTTTGGAAAATAACCCAAAATTTTACACGATGTAGCGTTTTGTATCATTTTTTTATTTCAAAGTCAAACGATCCCTTATGCAGCGTTAACATGGTTATATATATATATATATATATATATATATATATATATTAAATTTATTATATATATATAGTTTTACTGCAATACAAACTAAATTAAAATACAAACTACAAACTACACCATCCCACACACAACTCCACCTTATTCCCTCTATTTTTAATTGAATTTTTCCCGTTAATTGGTGATTTTTTTTTTAAAATCTAAGTTTACTGTATTTTTCTTTATCTTCCAACAATTAGTATGAATACCATATTTGATATATTTCAACAATAAATCAGTTACTATGTCTACGAGAATCACTAAAATCAACTAGTTCCTAAAATAATACTGATTTCAGCTTAGTGATTCAGTTGAGCTTAAATATTGATTTCCCGTCAAAATATAGCAAATATCCTATGCAAATTGATGAGTGGGAGATGGAGAAAAATATGGTAAAATTATTTTTTTTAAAAGTTAACCGATTAACGGGAAAAGTCAAATAAAAAATGAAGGAAAAAATAATACAAAATGCACATGGAAGAGAAAGAAAGAGATTAAACAATTGGCTCTTATTGGTTTGTAGTTTGTATTCTAATATTGATTTGTATTTGAGCACTTGACAATATATATATATATATATATATATATATATATATATATATATATTAGCCAAAAAGCTACATGGCGTAGTGTTTTGGTACCAAAACACTATATCATGTAGATTTTTGATCCCAAAACACTATTTCATGTAGCGTTTTACACGAATTACCTTTTTTTAATGAAAAAATTTAAATTCAAATAAAATATTGTTAAATCCTAAATTAATTAACAAAATATTTTAAATAATTTCTAAAATCAAAAATGGGATTGGTAAACTCTAAAATTTTAAAAATTATTACATAAAGTTACACCCTTAAATTTTAAAATTATTTTTGGTTTCTAGGGCTAAAGGCCGTGAACCCTAGATTAATTTAGGGTTTAGGCTTTAGAGTTTATGGCCTACATCCTTAACCCTAATATTAATCTCTTTTTCGAATACTTTTAAACCCCAAATGAGGATCGGTGAACCCTAAAATGTTAAAAATTGTTAAATTAGGTATGTTTTTATTCAATTTTTTAATATTTGTAAAACCGAATAGGGAATTATTGAACCCTAAAAATTAAAAAATGTTAAACTAGGTTACATCTTTAAATTTAAGAATATTTATTTGAAAATGACTATTAAAAACGTAACATCAGGGGTTGTTTCCGGCCCTAAAATGATACACAATAAAAGCTTAAAAATTTAAGAGAAAAAATAATCAAAAATGCACTCTTCGGATTTAGGTCCAAGCTTGTCACTGTTTCTTTTGGAAACAAAATCTCTTTCCATGAAGACAGCATCTCGAGCAATAAACACTTTCTGCTCAGAAGGACTATAAAAATAATACGCCTTTGTTTCATTAGGGTATCCTACAAAAATGCACTCTTCGGATTTAGGTCCAAGCTTGTCAGATTCTTGACGTTTCACAAACACCTTACATCCCCAAACTTTCATAAAGTTCATGCCTGACCGTTTCTCCTTCCATATATCATATGGAGTCTTTTGAACCTTCTTAGTAGGAGCACGGTTAAGTGTGAAAGCCGCTGTTTCTAGAGCGTAACCCCAGAAACTAATTGGAAGATCTACATGACTCATCATCGATCACACCATATCCAACAAGGTGCGATTTCTCCTCTCTGAAACTCCATTACATTGAGGTGTTCCTGGCGGAGTGAGTTGTGATACCATACCACACTCTTTCAAATACTCTCTAAATTCGGTGCTTAATTATTCTCCCCCACGATTGGATCGTAAGATCTTAATACTTGCATCTCCGCCAATTTGCTTCTCTACTTCAACCTTGTATTCTTTAAATTTTTCAAAAGAATCGGATTTGTTCTTCATAAGATATACATAACCATATCTACTGAAATCATCAGTAAATGTTATGAAGTAGTAGTAGCCTCCTCTAGCCATTACACGCATTGGGCCACATACATCACTATGCATTAGCTCCAGATGTTTAGTGGCCCTTTGACCCTTACCAGTGAAAGGGGCTTTAGTCATCTTACCAAGCAAACAAGATTCGTATTCTTGGTATGATTCAAAATCAAACTTATCCTAGTATCCATCCTTATGTAATTTGGATATGCGTTTCTCATTTATGTGGCCTAGACGACAATGCCAGAGGTATGTTTGATTTGAGTCATTCATTTTAAGTCGTTTATTTTCTAGATTACAGACAGGGTTATCTAAATCAAGAACATATAAACCATTAAATAAATGTACAACACCATAGGTTAAATCATTCAAAGCAAAAGAGCAACTGTTGTTCTTTATTTTAAACAAAAAACCTTGCTTGTCTAAACAAGAAACAAAAATAATGTTTCTACGAATCGCAGGCACGTAAAAACAGTCTTCTAGTTCTAAAACAAGCCCAGAGGGCATAGATAAATAATAAGTCCCTACAGCTAAAGCATCAACTTTTGCTCCATTGCCTACTCTGAGGTCCACTTCTCCCTTAGCCAGAGTTCTACTTCTCTACAGGCCCTGCACATTTATAAAAATGTGAGAAGCACATCCAGTATCAAATACCCAAGATGTAGAAATAGACAAATTGACTTCTATAACATAAATACCTGATCCAGAAATCTGAACTGCTTTTTTTTTCTTCAGATCCTCCAAGTAAATTGGACAGTTTCTCTTCCAGTGACCATCTTTCTTACAGTAGTGACATTCACCCTTGGCCACACCACCTTTAGGCTTTAAAGCCAGTTTGGGACCTGACATTGTCTTGGGTGTAGAATCAGATCCAATCTTCTTCTTACCCTTCCATTTGCCCTTCCCTTTGGCCTTACCTTTATTTCCCACCATCAGTATGGGAGCAGGTTCAGCTGTCTTCATGTTGGTCTCATATGTTCTCAACATATGCAACAATTCAGTAGGTGTTTTGTCAAATTCATTCATATTGTAGTTCACAATAAACTGAGTGAATTTGTTGTTCAAAGAATTCATGATTAGGTCAATACCATATTCCGGACCAATCGGGAAACCCAAAGTTTCAAGGTACTCAATGTAACCAATCATCTTCAGAACATGTGGGCCAACTGGTTCACTCGCCCCTTGTTTGCAATTAAAAAGTGACTTACTCGTTTTGAACCGTTCTTGACGAGTTTGGCTTGCAAACAAGCTTTGCAAGTGCTCATTGATAGTATATGCATCCATATGCACATGCTGTCTTTGAAGCTCAGCACTCATAGTTGCCAACATAAGACATGCAACATCATTTGCATCATTCTCATCCCTTGTGCGTGCTTCTCGTTCATTAGCAGTAGCACCCTCAGGAAGGGGGCCTGGAGGAGGAATATCAATGACATGAAGCTTGCGCTCCTGCCTGAGGACAATCCTCAAATTCCTCTGCCAGTCTAGGAAGTTGTTTCCTCTTGTCAGCTTTTCCTTCTCAAGGACTGAACGTACGGATAATGTCTTTGTGTTGTTTGCCATTACTCGGTATCTACAATAATAAAAGCGCAAAATAAACATTAGATTGTCTGAGTTAAAATTTTATGTTCATATGATTATGATATATTCATAATATATCTCCCACTATTTTTTTTACCAAATTAATAGCCCTAACTATTAATCGGAAAGTATATCTCATAAATCTTTCTATTGAGCCAAGATCCATATTTCGTCATATTCTAAGTCAACCACTGGTATCCTTAAAACATGATTATTTAGGTAGACAACAGTTGTCAATTATATCATATATAATTCTTGGATAATTTGGTGCACAACAATTGATCTTATCTATCTAATAGACTTTTAACCAAACTCTATGCTTCTAAGTTCATAATAGTCGAATATAACCGTTTATATTCACCTTATTATGATGACTCATTTAAGTTAGACCCAATGATACAACGTCCGAATATAACCGTTTATATTCGTCACATTTCACCATGATAGATAGGAGTTCCCTGCCACTGACAGCCCTTCACCTTATCGATCTAGGATTCAATGAGTGTTCATTCATTGGAAATCATCTGATTAAAACTTAATATTTTTACTTAAGGATTTTTAATTTAGAACGATCATGATCCCATCATAAAGAGATTCCCAATTTTTCCTTGAATAAAATACTTCAAATCAATACTCGTCAATGGTTTGATTTCCAGGTAGTAGAGGAGTCACATCGGTCTCGCTTAAAACCCACAGCCTTACAAGTTCTATGAACCCGTTGTTGACAAAATCGCCCCATATCAGAAATAAAGAAAATTCGTATTTTATTCCGTGTTTCATAAATACGAGAATCTCATGATTGTTTGTTAATTTTAAATCTTGAGTCGTTATAAATTTTATCTTGTTTAAAGGCATGGCATGGGTGATGTATCTAATACATACATGCATCATTAATCTAATTAAAACATGCATTTTATATTCTACACATACTATTTATACATCATATGAAAAGTAAACGTGCAATAGTTATGGCCCAATCTTATGTGATCTTTTCAGGCTAATGAAAAGATCAAGGTCAATCTATGGTGTAAAAATAACTATTACATATGTCATCTCTATTGCTTTCATTTTCTCCTTGGCTTCCATTGGATGCCTACTCTTTCCCTTGTCCTTCTTGGATGTTACATTAAGAATTATACTAATGAACTTACAAAAGAACTCAAGTTACATTCGAGATAAAACAACTACAAATAGAAAATGACATGCAAGTTATATTTATTACAAACCAAAAGAATAAACCATTACAACTAAGGTCTTAAGGCCATAACTATGCACCATGCTCAAGTAACCATTAAAGAACATGTTAGATCACATAAAGATGACATACTATTTATCACTTATCATGATCCAATCAAGAATAATAAATAAGTAAAGCATATGTCATAAGCACAAATTAAAAATGAAACCCTAAGCACGCGGATCGACCTGGCGGAAATTTTTGCAAAATCAAGTATCAGAATACTAGCAAAACATGTATCAGAATACTATTCCAGTTACCAAAAACATGTATCAGTATACATATTTTAAGAGATCGCATACATATGAGTTATGGCAGATCTTAAACATACTAGTATCATCATATAGATCATTAACAGATTCATCATATCATTCATATAACATAACTGTTATTATGGCAGACTCATATAACATAACTGTTATCATGGCACACTCATCACACATGCATACTTGTAAAAATACAGTAAACACGTAACCAAATCAGCCCCTTATACACGTAGCTCCGATACCATTGTTGGGTTCCGAAGGCATAAAACGCAGCGGATAAACATAAATAAAACAAAAATTTCAAAACCCAAAAACAGGATCCATGTATAATTATGGGCAGATTATGGAGATAACGAATCATACCTTTCAAGAGCTTAACTTTCACGAACTCAACGGAGATCCTAGCTATCACGCTTTGTATTTACCTCTTGGAGAAATACCTCTACGGTATCCACACAAGCACCTTCAAGAACGTCTCACGAACTTGACTACGGAATGGATGTACTAGCCTCCTTCTTGACGATCTGAATTGCCTCTGCCTCTCTTTGCTGCTAGGGTTTTCTAAAAAACGTACAAGCCTCTTTAACCTATCATTATGTATTTATAATGGCTGATTAAAAAGGTCCATAACAACAAAGCCCAACCCTAGTAGGTATTGGATTAAATAATAAAAACGAATTTCTATTATTTAATTAATAACTAAGTCATACTTAATTATTATGGGCAAAAACATTCCTTTTAATTTGAATTTATATTATTTTAATTAAGTCTTACTTAATTATAATAAAATTCAAATAATCATCAATTAATTTAAATCCATAATTTAAATTAACTATTCCATTAAGTGCTCTATTTGTGTGACCCTATAGGCTATTATTTAATTGACAATAATTTTATTCTCTAATAAAATTATAAACAATGAGCGGTATCTAGTAATACATCATTGTTACCCAATTAAACAATAATTAAATCATGATTAGATAAAACCTTTCGTGATTAATGTTTTTCGTGTAATATAATTCCTTTAACCATACATATTATAGATTAAACTCGAGACATGTATTTAGTCATCCTCTTCAACATTTAATCCGGGTTTACTTGATCCATGAGTAGATTATCAAGACAAATCATTATTTGAGCATGGCCACGCTTTTATAATCTCACTCAATCAAGAGGCCAATAATATCTCTCCTAATTATAGGAGGGTTAAATCCTTTATCTATCATTCATATTTCTCATACGACTCATGATATACCCGATGTCCATTTTTATCATCACCCGATTAAAAGTAACTTTTAATGTAGTCAAAGTATATTAATCCTTGTATAGAAATATAATGATTTTAAGTCAAAGAATTGTTACACCATTATCACTGTGAGTATTTCTTATAACTTTATTAAACATGAAGAATCTCACTGTGGGTCTGTCCAGTACCATGTACTCTCACATGTACCTATGTATTGACTTTAGTATCCCGATACTTATAACCAATGAGATGTGGTTATCTTGTTAAACAACATACTAGTCTATCTATGTATTATTATTGTCCAATATAATAATACTCGACTAGGGACCTTTAAGAATATGATATATTATATAATCTCAAGTTCAAGTCATGTACTTAAACTATACAATTTGTATCATGATTCTAAAGACATTTATTATGCTAACAAAATATCGCAGTAATTAAGGTCATAATAAATATATTTATTGAATGATCAACTGACATAAAGATTTAAAATAATAATGTATTGCCTCTAGGGCACCTACACTAACAGTTTATATACTCACCTCGATAGGTGCATCCCTTTAGCAAACTAGCTATAAGAGATAAGCAGGTTCTATCATCGTCCACCACCAAAATGGACACCATTTTTTCCTTAGTACTTCCATTGTTAGAGCCTTTGTTTTGATTTTTTAACTTAGAAATCTCCATATTCACAGTCGAAATGAATCGAAATGTATATGCAATAGTGATAGGCCCAGAATTTCGAGAGAGTATAGGCTAATATACAGATGTAGGTGTAATTTATCCAACGTGCATAAATATATACCACGTATGGGATCTAGCTAGGGGCATTTAGGACATGACCAGCATTGTGATAAATTATAATTAAATTGACTTTTTTATATAATATCTTCCTTAAAAAGTTAAGGGGTATATCATAATTTCTCGATAAAGTAAAATATTATTTTGTTCGAACTCGTATTATAATAAAAATAGAATTTTATCATTATTTTAAATTGTATATGAAATTTAGAAAAAGATACGAAAGTTAAAGTTTATAGTTTTGATGATTTTAAAATTGACAAACATAGACAAAATTCATATTTTCTGGTGGTACAGAAATTCATGACTATAAAAGCACAAAATATACACATAATTAATAAACTAAAACATAGCATTCTCATACTCAACCTAATCGCAGTGAAGTATGGGCTCGGCTTAATTGGTAAAATTTGGGCAAAATTGTTACTTGTTATCCTCCCGGGCGTAGCCGGCGTATTGGCAGTGTGGGCAACTGATCCCACTGAAATTTGAAAAACAGAAATTTTGAATGTTCGAATTTAATTAGGAAAAAAGTTATAATATATAAGTTTTACCTTGACTCCTTTGAAAATATAGATTTAGAGTAATAAATTATGATTTGACCCCATACCATTGTGCATTATGGTAGAATCTTTTCATTATAAGTATTTTGTTAATATTTCTAATTTTTTTTCTACATTCAACCTGGTCTTTACAAAAATTTTAAACTTGTGGCTCAAATTTCTAGCTACGCCAGTGGTTATGCTCAAGGTTCTACTCTTAAGAAAAAAATTTAGTTATTGTAAATGGAAAATGAAAGATTAAAAATATTCGTTTAGTGTAATAAATCGGGGTTTAAAATAAATTTTAATTTTTTTAATCAAGAAAATATTTATTGATAATTCTTTTTTCATATGAAATCTTTTTTCCTATTGATTTCGTGAAATGAAATTTGGATAAAGCTAAATTTCCAATAGTTGAGTTTTCAATGTAAACATGTGGAGGGTTAACGATAAAAAAGAACACCTTCGTTTTTCTTATAGAATAAACTCGAATTCAATATGGTCTTTAATAGATGAACAATACCTTAAAAAGATATTCAAACAATAGCTTCTTAAAAAGACTAATAATAAATATTTGATTTAATATATTAGTGTATTATGTATGGATTACAGCTGAATCGAAGTTCTGTCGGCTTTTGGTTGACTATAAATTTCAAAGAATCTTTGGTTCGAGGACCCACAAAAAAATATGATTTAGATTAGTTAGTCCAAAACAGTTAGCAAAAAAAGGTTATAAGCATTTCTAGTACCTTGCAAAGAAAAGGTTTAAAATGTTGCTCATGTTCAAATCTCTTCAAAATATATTAAAGGAAATAAAAAAAGAGAACTGAAATTCACACCACAGTATATATATATATACATGACAATTTTTAAATACAACCAATGTTAGAATAAAAATTACAAACTAGTGATTGATATAGGTATAAGTAGTGATATAAACTAAAGAAAATAAAATATTTTAGCGAATGTATTACTTTATTAGAAGTAAAAATATATTGTGTTGATTATGTTGGGACCCCGATAAAATAGTATTTTAGTGAGGTTATTATTTATGGATTAGAATTAATTTGAGGTTCACACACACACTAATATATATATATATAATATATATATGACACACATAAAGAGAACTTCTAAAAGTTAAAACTGTGAACATTTTGATAATTAACAATTGTTGATTTTTAAAAAGGTAAAATTTGAATTCGGAAATTGATGATTTTGTACAAAGAACGATTACTTCATATTGTAGAAAATTTCTTGCGAATTAAGGTAATTACTTACGTCTTAAAAACTCTTTTTATGTGTATTTATACATTTCGGTCAATTTAGTAGTTTAGTTTAAAATTTAATAGTTACTTTCACTGATTATTCGACTATTATTAGTGATTATGTTTTGTGTCTAATTTATATTGTAGTGCGTTTGTAGTTTTGTTTCTTATGTATTTTGAATTTGTAAGTTATTATTGTTATTTTTTAATGATTATAATTTTATGTGAATCAATGTCATTTTCTTATGTCTTAAGCCTTAACTGATTATTTGACTATGCTTTGTGATAATGTGGTTATTAATTAATTTCACCGTGGTACGTTTGTTATCATTGATGTTGCTTTTTATTTTTAATTGTAAACAAGTGTATTGTTAGTGATTGTTGGTTAATTATGCTACATTAATATATTTAGTTTGTTATGAATGAATTTTTATATGATTTTAGGTTCTAGTTGCGGTGATCCGTCTCATGTTAGCCATTTAGTAGATGATATGTATCTAACGACGG
Source organism: Apium graveolens (assembly GCF_009905375.1). NCBI lineage: Eukaryota > Viridiplantae > Streptophyta > Magnoliopsida > Apiales > Apiaceae > Apium > Apium graveolens. The sequence continues at coordinate 112,846 of NW_027417992.1, forward strand.
TAACAGTTTATCTGAAAGTGAGATTTATGTTTCGAGTTTTAATATTACACGTGGTGGTCATAAGTATTATATTCCAAAGTGTAGTGGTGATATTTCTAAACGAGCGGTTAATCAGAGTTTTGATAGTTTGGAAAAAGGTATTGAATTTTACAAGGAATATGGGAAGTTTTCTGGATTTAATGGGAGGTTGAATACTTAATGAAAGATGATAGGGATGAAATAACTTGAGAAATATATTATTTATGGTAGAGCTGGTTTTAATGATCTTCCTAGAGATTTAGATGAAAGTTCTAGTAAAATTGTTAAGCGTAGGAGGACTATTTCAGGGAGGTGCGGATATAAAGCAAAAGGTGTTTTCAAATGTATGGGTCCGACAAGTATGTTGTTTTTTGTGTTTGAGGAAAAACATAATCATCCATTAGCTTCTAAGAGGGTCTTCAATTTTTGAATGCAAATAGAGAAATGACTAATCGTATGCGCCAACATGTTGTTGATACTGCTAAGTGAATATTGGTACTAGTAAATCTTTTATTTTGATGAAGGAACAGGTTGGTGGTTATGGCAATATTGGTGCTTTGATACATGATTTTCAGAATTTTAATTGAGATTTAAGGTGTTATGTTGGTGAGGCTGATGCACAGATGTTGCTGGAAAAGTTTAAAGTTTTACATGTGACATGTGAATCATTTTATTATGCATATGATATTGATTCTGATGCATATTATAATGAAGCCTATCCCTCTCAATGATTTTACAACTATCTCTCGGTCTAACTAGATTCTCTTGGCTTAAACAGACATGCTCAGTTTAACCATTAGTCAGGGATCCAATATTATCGTTTGAGTTAACATAGTCCATCACGATAATTCTCTTTGAGAATAGTTGTTTAATGGTATACCATTGCGCAAAATAATATGATCTGCCAATTTGCAGATTGATTACAAAATATATGCATATTCAAGACACATTTCTTTTGTCATTGGGAATATCCTCGACAAAGTGGCTACTATTTCGACATTTTATGTACATTTTTCTTATGCACTGGACTCGTATTCCATCATGAATCGAGATAAGTTTAGGATTTCATGACATGACTGCTAAGTGTG
>NW_027417993.1:0-49874 GCF_009905375.1 Apium graveolens
CAGCACTGAAGATTACAAGGATGTCATTCGCCCGCACGAGGACCCTCTAATCATCAATCCCATCATCGGGCATAACAAGATATGGAAAGTGATGGGGGATACATGCAGCTCGCCAATATACTGTTCCACAAAACTACTTTAAGATGAACTTGGCGGGAGAGCAACTAGAGCCCTGTGACGAGGCTCCCCTTTATGCCATCGGAGGACATCCTATTCAGTTCGAAGGAACGATTACTCTTCCGGTCCTCCTGCAAGTTGTCGTATACCGCCGAGAAGCTGGTGAAGTTCTATGTGGTTCGGATTGAAAGCCCATACAATGCAATATTTGGCAGGCCCTTCTTATCAACCTTCGAAGCAGTGGAGTCTATACCCCACCTCAAACTAAGTTCCCAACTGAAAAAGGGATAGGAGAAATGAGGGGCGATCAGAAAACCGCCCGAATCATAATGCTCGAAGACCTTGAGAAAGATCAGGAGTACGAAGGGCCAGATGGAACCGGGAAGAGGAAGCGGGCAGAATCCGAACCCAGCGGAAGCCGGGAAACATTGAACATCGAGCTGGAAAAATTTGGGGCCGATCTCTCAAGCCCAATTGCCGAATCCGCAGCAGAAACTGAAGAAGTGGAATTGTATGCGGGCCATTCGGGAAAGATGGTCCGAATTGGAAAAAACATGGGGGCGGATCTGAAGGCAAAGGTAATAGCTGTCATCCGGCAATACCACGATGTGTTCGCCTGGGGGCCCGAAGATATGCCCGGATTGGATCCCAAGAAGGCAAAGCACTACTTGAATGTGCAGCCTGAGGCCAAGCCGGTAAAGCAGAAGAAGAGGACATTTGTAGTCGAACGACAGAAGGTAATAGAAGCCGAAGTGGAAAAACTGTTAGAAGCCAAATTTATCGAGGAGATCAAGTATCCTGACTGGCTAGCCAATGGTGGTCATGAAGAAGTCAAATGGGAAATGGAGGATGTGCGTGGATTACACGGATCTCAATAAGGCGTGTCGAAGGATCACTACCCTTTGCCTAACATTGACCAACTGATAGACGCAACGTCAGGATATGAGGTACTTAGTTTTTTGGACGCTTTTTTGGTTATCATCAAATTGCTATGAATGATAGGGATGTGCCCAAGACAGCATTCATAACTCCGAAGGGGACTTATGCTTATATTAAAATGCCCTTCAGACTGAAGAACGCTGGAGCCACATTCCAGCGAATGGTGAACAAGGTCTTTAAAGAGGATCGGGAGGAACATGGAAGCATACGTGGATGATATGATAGTAAAATCACTATTCCGAGATCATGCCGAAGACTTAAAGGAATGCTTCGAAACTCTTCGAAAGAACAACATGAGGATCAATCCGAACAAATGTACCTTCAGAGTCTCTAGTGGAAAGTTTCTCGGGTACATGGTCAGCGCCCGGGGAATAAAGGCGAACCCAAAGAAGATCGAAGCAGTTATCAATATGGAACCTCCCAAATGCATCAGAGATATACAGAAATTGACAGGCCGGCTCGCCGTCCTTCGGCGTTTCATTTCCCGGTCAGCTGAAAAAGCACTTCCCTTCTTCGCCGTGCTCAAAGGGTCAAAGAATTTTGAGTGGGGGCCCGAATGCCAAAAGGCGTTCAAGAAGTAAAATAATATTTGGCAAAGGCACCACTCTTGATGAGGCCCGATCCGAAGGAAACTCTTCAGCTTTATCTAGCTGTGTCCGACAGAATTCTGGGGGCCGTCCTTGTGAAAAATTATAGGTAATCAACATCCTGTGTTCTACGTGTCCCATGTCCTCAAGAACGCAGAGACAAGGTACCCCAATGCCGAAAAATTCGCGTATGGGTTGGTTATGGCCTCCCAAATATTGTGACATTATTTCCAAGGCCGGACGATCCAAGTTATCACCAGCCAACCTCTGAAGAAGATTTTGACTAGGCCCGAAGCCTCTAGGAGAGTCGTAGCATGGTCCATCGAACTCGGGGAATTTGATCTCGAATACGTTCCCCAAACGGCAATTAAGGCCCAAGATTTGGCCGACTTCATGGTTGAATGCACATTTTCGGGTTCGAAGGATCTTTCGCCTGATGAACAACTAATCCGGATCCCAGGAAAGTGGAAGCTTTTTGTAGATGGGTCGGTAGTCGGAAAAAAGTGTGGGGCCGGCTTGATCCACTCCAGCCCCGAAGGATTTGAAATATGCCAAGCCATAAGGTTCGACTTCCCCTTGACAAATAATGAGGCCGAATATGAGGCCCTCCTCGCAGGGATGAAACTGGCCCGAAGCCTTGAGGCGAAGCACCTAAGGGCATTCAGCGACTCCATGTTGGTCGTGATACATTTCACAGGGGAATATAAGCAAAGGGACCCCCGAACCAAAGCCTATGCCGCCAAGGTACGTGAGGCTTCTTTATCATTTGAAACCTTTGAACTAAGTCAAATTGGCAGAGAGAACAATTCTAGGTCAGATGCCCTTTCAAGGCTAGCTTCGGCCGATACACAGAACCTAACTGGTTCTATTTACCTCACTGAAGCCAAGACGCCTTCGATCGAGAAGAAAAAATGTCTAGAAATTCACCAGGGGAGCGACTGGATGACCCCCCTCAGGAACTTTTTGGAAAAAGGCATTCTGCCACCCGACCGAAAGGATGCCCTGAAAATTAAATACAGAGCATCGAACTACACAAAATCAATGGGCGGATGTATCGCCGATAAGCCAGATGTCCCCCTCTCCCATGTACTCCAGATCGTCCCCCTCCTCGGACTCAGAAGTCGCTCGAGATTGACGGGGCGACGGAGCTTCTCAGTCTGGGCCCTCTCGCCTGTGCCCTCCGAAGGATCGGGCGTAGCCCCCTTATCGGCAACCTTCTTCGCCGCCGCCTCAGCCGCCCTGGCCTTCTTCCTCTCGATCAAGGCCTCTCTCGAAGACACTGAAATATAAAGGGGAAACAAGTCAGTCCGGGCATATATAAGCAAATTCATAACAAGCAAATATACAGGTGCTGGGACGAAACTAAAGAAAAGACAAAGGAAGAAGTTTTGTTACCCCCACCCCACAAGCTGAAGAGCTAGTCCTTGTCCCGAAACTCTCCGGGACCCAACTTCTTCACATTGACGTCCACTAACGCCGTGTAGTTCTCCTTCTCCTCCAAGGTCAGGCTCGGCATGAGAAGCAACGCGGGATTCACATCTCGCCAAACCGACATGGCCGCCAACCTTGGACCACTCACATAACACCAATGAGTGTGAGTGGATTTATTGTTCGAATTGGTCGCCGTCCAATCAGGTCGCCCTGCTCGACGGGCGATGGTGTAAAAACAAAGTCTCTTCGGATTCTTCCGAAAGTCATAATGGTACAAGAATAGGCGAGTGTTGGGTGCGATCCCGGCGTGAAGACACCTGTTCTAGAAACAGTTAATATGGATGAACCCGTTCGGGTCCATCTGTCCGAGGGCGATGCCCATATGGAAGAAAATGTACTTGATCAACTTCAACGGAGGCACCCTCAAGCCGCACTTGAAGGCCGCTTCCGAAACACCTACGACTCAGCCTCCATATCCATCTGGCACCCCTGGAGTATCGTAGATCCTTTCACCCTCCCTCGGCGCATACAGCCAACATTACCCTCGAGGGACGAAATAATCATCGTACATCTGAACCACGCGTCCCTTCGTCAGTTCGGATCGATTATTGGCTGCGGGATAGTCAGCAGCCGAACCAAAAAGGGCCCGTCCCGTCCGCTCGGAGCGAATGGAAGACGTCCCAGCCAAGCTATTCGACAAGGGGTCCCAAGAATCTGGAGGACGATTTGCTCGGTCCATGTCCCTGTATCAGGAACAGAGAGATATTAGTCCATGTACTCGGATTAGCAGACATAAGAGAAAAAATAAAAAACCGAGTACACGTCCCAGGACCGAACGAACCAGAACCTCGGAGGCAGTTTCCGAAGGCTGCTCCTGAGGCAAGCTATCCGAAGGATGTTCTTGCCTACAGAACCTTTCGCAAACACCACTCCAGACCACATGTCTACGCCCTGGGTCGGCTCCCGAAAGACGTTCTAAAACCAAGAAATCTGAAGAATGTTCTTGGTTAGAAAATGCCTCGCATGCCATCTTTAAACCCTTGGGGCCTCCTCAAAATTGGTAAAACCCATAAACCTATATTACCTACCCAGAAATACCCGAAAACCCCAGAAAAACGCAATAGCACATGCAAAACCCAGAAAAACCCCATGAACCCAGAACAAAACCACTAAGTCCACATGCAAACTCCCTAAAACACGGAAAACTAGCATACAAATTCAAAACTGGAAAACAAGAAAAGACACTTACTATTTGGAGATGTTCTTGGACTGAAATGGGATGATTTGGGAAGACGGAGTTGCTGTTGCCCGTGATTGGAAGATTCACCGCAATTTGTCACTGTGTATGGAGGAACTAAAGTGATAAAAAGAAAATGAAACACAAATGGGCTTATATAGGCGCCTAAAATAAATTTAGAAAAGCGACGTTTGGGGGTTTTTGAAATAGACGTCCGAGATTAAAACGGTTGATATTCGATGGCAGAGATTGAGCCATGGAACGACGTGCCAACAGCTGTCACATTAATGCACTACAAGTCCCCACAAGCGTGCCACGTGTATGACCGAAGATCGAGGCGGGACTGAAGCGATCGCCCTAGGGTTCTTCACCCCAATATGGGCCAAGACCGGTGTCTGTCGGCCGACCCGAAGGCCCAGCCGAAGGATAGGGACATGTTGGTTACAGGCCCAACAAGGCCCATTGAACGAAGGCCTAGTAACCGGTTAAGCTACTGGGCCGAAGGACCTCCAGGCCCGCGTGACGAAGACCCACGGAAGCCAGGCCGAGGCCCACTACTCGCGGACCGTTGGACAGAACAAGGGACATAACGCCCCCTTTTCACTCCCTCCTTAATGATTGGTAACAGCTGACATTTAAAGCAGAATAGGGTATAAAAACACCTGGAAAAGTAAGACAAAAGAGACACATTCTCAACACTCTGCTTCTCTTGTATTACTACCCTACTTTTACAGCCAGATTCTGATTCTCACACCGGAGGAGAATCGGGGGTACAAACCGTCGCATTCTCTTCACTTTCAGGTACGACCGAAGCCATCTTCAATCCAGCCGAAGCCTGTTCACGCGACCGAAAGGATCTGGGCGTAACAGTGTCCATGATAAATTGTGAGAATATTTGGGGTGACATGGAGTCGAACCTGAGGGCACCTGCCAGTCTGAGCTATAATATTATATTGAGAAATCAACCGCTCTAAAACCTGAAATTGTTAGAGGAAGATACTTTTCAGGATTTTATATTAGTATTTTAATTCTCCCATTCATAGAAAAGTCCATTTATGGGTCAAATAGTGGATCACTTGCGCCTATCTTTGCAACAATAATTTTCGTTTCGTGTTCAGGATATCTCATATCGAGCTGTTCAGTAGGCTTAGGTGAGTCAAGCACATATTCCAGCTTCTCAACCCTGAGAACAATTCTTAGGTTTCGAAGCCACTCGGCAAAATTAGAACCAGTCAACTTGTGAGCATCTAGTATACTCCGGAGTGATAGTGCAGAAGACATAACGTATATAGTAAATCTGTAAATAATGAACAACAACACTTAGCAAATATTCAATTTTATTTCAAGACCCACGGAAGCCAGGCCGAGGCCCACTACTCGTGGACCGTTGGACAGAACAAGGGACATAACGCCCCTTTTCACTCCCTCCTTAATGATTGGTAACAACCGACATTTAAAGCAGAATTGGGTATAAAAACACCTGGAAAAGTAAGACAAAAGAGAAACATTCTCAACACTCTGCTTCTCTTGTATACTACCCTACTTTTACAGCCAGATTCTGATTCTCACACCGGAGGTGAATCGGGGGTATAAACCCTCGCATTCTCTTCACTTTCAGGTACGGTCGAAGCCATCTTCAATCCAGCCGAAGCCTGTTCACGCGACCGAAAGGATCTGGGCGTAACATTTGGCGCCGACTGTGGGGAATACGAGAGTTACAAGTTGAGAACGAGACTATGACAGAAACAATTCATGAACATTCACCGCCGCCGGGTTTCACCGACAAAGGACAACCGTCCACCCTAATCGACGAGAATGGGGTTATTACGCTAACCCCTGAAGAACAGGCCTTACTCCTAAAGATCCGGGCAGAAAAGGCCGCGGAGAAGGGTAAGGCCAAAGTTGTTCAAGTTGACCAGGAAGCGGAAGCGCGAGCTAAGAAATGAGAAGCTGATGCACTCCGGTTAAAGGCCCTGTAACTGCAGAGGGAGGAAATTGAAATGCAAGAGCGAACCCTGAGAGAAGCGATGCGGGCCGACGAGACCGGTAGAATGAATAAAGATAGAAGGGAACGTAGGGCGTATGACGAAGAAGATGAGTCTGACTCTGATTCGCATCCCCGAAGGAAGAGGACTAAGCAACTTTACTCTTCTGATTCAGATGAGGAGCCCAATGGATCCCGCCTCAGGCTCAATCGCTTAGAGAAGGCCCTGTTCGGTGATAGGAGGCCCGATCGAGAACCTGTCATAACATAAAAGATCGAGCTATACCGACCCCCTCCGGGCGAGGAGAGACAATTCCCCAAGATGAGCGAGTTCAACGGAAAAGGAGACCCCGAGGACCACTGTGAAAAGTATGAACTCCTGATGGTTGGGATGGGCCACAATGATATCATGCTGTGCAAAATGTTCAAGACTTATCTCAAAGGGTCTGCTTCGATGTGGTACAAATCCCTGAAACCTCGATCCATCGGGTCTTACGAGCAGTTGAAGAGGAAATTCTTAAAGTACTACTCGCACCTATGCCGAAAGGAAGCCTCAGTCCACTGTCAGTAGAGAGCGAATGAAGAGCTGGGAGATTATCTTGCTCGGTTCAAGGAAGAAGCGGGGATGGTCACTAATCTGGATAAAATCAAAGCAATGGGCTTCCTAACGGTGGGGCTAGACCCCTATAAAGGTAAAAAGCTTCGCTCATCTCTTTACGATTTTCCCCCAAAATCCCTAAATGATATATATGTAAGAGGCGAGAATATTCGCCGAAAGATGGAAATATTGGGGGTATAAAGACTCAAGAAGGGATGAACGATCAAAGCGAGCCGACATATATGAGGGCTCAAGATCAGGATCTGACCGGAGGGATAGCAGAAAGGAAGGAAGGAAAGAAACAGATCGTGGGGCCGAACGACGTCGAGATAGAGATTTGGCCGTATTCACTCCTTTGAATGCGCCAATCTCCAAGATTCTCCATGAGATAAAGGGCAAGCCAGGGTTTGTTCGCCCCGCCAAGATGAAGGTCCCGAACCACAAAAAAACCCGATAAGTACTGCGACTATCACAGGGACAAGGGGCATAACACTGATGAATGCTATCACCTCAAGAAGCTCATTGAGCGAATGATCAAAGACGGCGAGCTTAATCAGTTCGTCCGAGATCTGAGAGATAGATTGGGGTCGAAGGAGAACCCAGAGGAGGAAGTAGAGGCCGGAGTGAGCCAGAGCAAAGGGACAGGATAAGGGGCGAAGTAAAAACTATATCTGGGGGAAGCATCCTGGATAAGGATAGCAAGACAGCAAAAAAGAAGTATGCCCGACAGGTGTTACGATCTGTATCAATTCGGACAGGCGAAAGCCCCACATGCCTATGACCTTCAGCACTGAAGATTACGAAGGATGTCATTCGCCCACACGAGGACCCTCTAATCATCAATCCCATCATCGAGCATAACAAGATATGGAAAGTGATGGGGGGATAACTTGCAGCTCGGCCAATATACTGTTCCACAAAACCTACTGTAAGATGAACTTGGCGGGAGATAGCAACTAGAGCCCTGTGACGAGGCTCCCTTTATGCCATCGGAGGACATCCTATTCAGTTTCGAAGGAACGATTACTCTTCCGGTCCTCCTGGGCAAGTTTGTCGTATACCGTCGAGAAGCTGGTGAAGTTCTATGTGGTTCGGATTGAAAGCCGTACAATGCAATATTTGGCAGGCCCTTCTTATCAACCTTCGAAGCAGTGGAGTCTATACCCCACCTCAAACTCAAGTTCCCAACTGAAAAAGGGATAGGAGAAATGAGGGGCGATCAGAAAACCGCCCGAATCATAATGCTCGAAGACCTTGAGAAAGATCAGGAGTACGAAGGGCCAGATGGAACCGGGAAGAGGAAGCGGGCAGAATCCGAACCCAGCGGAAGCCGGGAAATATTGAACATCGAGCTGGAAAAATTTGGGGCCGATCTCTCAAGCCCAATTGCCGAACCCGCAGCAGAAACCGAAGAAGTGGATTGTATGCGGGCCATTCGGGAAAGATGGTCCGAATTGGAAAAAACATGGGGGCGGATCTGAAGGCAAAGGTAATAGCTGTCATCCGGCAATACACGATGTGTTCGCCCTGGGGGCCCGAAGATATGCCGGATTGGATCCCAAGACTGGCAACGCACTGCTTGAATGTGCAGCCTGAGGCCAAGCCGGTAAAGCAGAAGAAGAGGACATTGTAGTCGAACGACAGAAGGTAATAGAAGCCGAAGTGGAAAACTGTTAGAAGCCAAATTTATCGAGGAGATCGAGTATCCTGACTGCTAGCCAATGTGGTGGTCGTGAAGAAGTCAAATGGGAAATGGAGGATGTGCGTGGATTACACAGATCTCAATAAGGCGTGTCCGAAGGATCACTACCCTTTGCCTAACATTGACCAAACTGATAGACGCAACGGCAGGGATATGAGGATACTTAGTTTTTGGACGCTTTTTCTTGGTTATCATCAAATTGCTATGAATGATAGGGATGTGCCCAAGACATCGTTCATAACTCCGAAGGGGACTTATGCTTATATTAAAATGCCCTTCGAACTGAAGAACGCTGAAGCCACATTCCAGCGAATGGTGAACAAGGTCTTTTAAAGAGCAGATCGGGAGGAACATGGAAGCATACGTGGATGATATGATAGTAAATCACTATTCCGAGAATCATGCCGAAGACTTAAAGGAATGCTTCGAACTCTTCGAAAGAACAACATGAGGATCAATCCGAACAAATGTACCTTCAGAGTCTCTAGTGGAAAGTTTCTCGGGTACATGGTCAGCGCCCGGGGAATAAAGGCGAACCCGGAGAAGATCGAAGCAGTTATCAATATGGAACCTCCCAAATGCATCAGAGATATACAGAAATTGACAGGCCGGCTCACCGTCCTTCGGCGTTTCATTTCCCGTCAGCCGAAAAAGCACTTCCCTTCTTCGATCGTGCTCAAAAGGTCAAAGAATTTTGAGTGGGGGCCCGAATGCCAAAAGGCATTCGAAGAAGTAAATAATATTTGGCCAAGGCACCACTCTTGATGAGCCCGATCTGAAGGAAACTCTTCAGCTTTATCTAGCTATGTCCGACAGAATTCTGGGGGGCCGTCCTTGTGAAAAATTATGAAGGTAATCAACATCCTGTGTTCTACGTGTCCCATGTCCTCAAGAACGCAGAGACAAGGTACCCCAATGCCGAAAAATTCACGTATGGGTTGTTATGGCCTCCCAATATTGTGACATTATTTCCAAGGCCGGACGATCCAAGTTATCACCATCCACCTCTGAAGAAGATTTTGACTAGGCCCGAAGCCTCTGGAGAGTCGTAGCATGGTCCATCGAACTCGGGGAATTTGATCTCGAATACGTTCCCCAAACGGCAATTAAGGCCCAAGATTTGGCCGACTTCATGGTTGAATGCACATTTTCGGGTTTGAAGGATCTTTCGCCTGATGAACAACTAATCCGGATCCCAGGAAAGTGGAAGCTTTTTGTAGATGGGTCGGTAGTCGGAAAAAAGTGTGGGGCCGGCTCTTGATTCCTCTCCAGCCCCGAAGGATTTGAAATATGCCAAGCCATAAGGTTCGACTTCCCCTTGACAAATAATGAGGCCGAATACGAGGCCCTCCTCACAGGGATGAAACTGGCCCGAAGCCTTGAGGCGAAGCACCTAAGGGCATTCAGCGACTCCATGTTTGGTCGTGATACATTTCACAGGGGATATAAGCAAAGGGACCCCCAAACCGAAAGCCTATGCCGCCAAGGTACGTGAGGCTTCTTTATCATTTGAAACCTTTGAACTAAGTCAAATTGGCAGAGAGAACAATTCTAGGTCAGATGCCCTTTCAACGCTAGCTTCGGCCGATACACAGAACCTAACTGGTTCTATTTACCTCACTGAAGCCAAGACGCCTTCGATCGAGAGGAAAAAATGTCTAGAAATTACCAGGGGAGCGACTGGATGACCCCCTCAGGAACTTTTTGGAAAAAGGCATTCTGCCAACCCGACCGAAAGGATGCCCTGAAAATTAAATACAGAGCATCGAACTACACAAAATCAATGGGCGGATGTATCGCCGATAAGCCAGATCGATCCCCCTCTCCCATGTACTCCAGATCGTCCCCCTCCTCGGCCTCAGAAGCGCTCGAGATTGACGGGGCGACGGAGGCTTCTCAGTCTGGGCCCTCTCGCCTGTGCCCTCCGAAGGATCGGGCGTAGCCCCCTTATCGGCAACCTTCTTCGCCGCCAGCCTCAGCCGCCTTCTTCTCGCCGCCCTGGCCTTCTTCCTCTCGAGTCAAGGCCTCTCTCGAAGACACTGAAATATAAAGGGGAAACAAGTCAGTCCGGGCATATATAGCAAATTCATAACAAGCAAATATACAGGTGCTGGGACAAAACTAAAGAAAAGACAAAGGAAGAAGTTTTGTTACCCCCACCCCACAAGCTGAAGAGCTAGTCCTTGTCCCGAAACTCTCCGGGACCCAACTTCTTCACATTGACGTCCACTAATGCCATGTAGTTCTCCTTCTCCTCCAAGGTCAGGCTCGGCATGAGAAGCAACGCGGGATTCACATCTCGCCAAACCGACATGGCCGCCAACCTTGGACCACTCACATAACACCAATGAGTGTGAGTGGATTTATTGTTCGAATTGGTCGCCGTCCAATCCAGGTCGCCCTGCTCGACGGGCGATGGTGTAAAAACAAAGTCTCTTCGATTCTTCCGAAAGTCATAATGGTACCAGAATAGGCGAGTGTTGGGTGCGATCCCGGCGTGAAGACACCTGTTCTAGGAAACAGTTAATATGGATGAACCCGTTCGGGTCCATCTGTCCGAGGGCGATGCCCATCTGGAAGAAAATGTACTTGTTCAACTTCAACGGAGGCACCCTCAAGCCGCACTTGAAGGCCGCTTCCGAAACACCTACGGCTCAGACCTCCATATCCATCTGGCACCCCTGGAGTATCGTAGATCCTTTCACCCTCCCTCGGCACATACAGCCAACATTACCCTCGAGGGATGAAATAATCATCGTACATCTGAACCACGCGTCCCTTCGTCAGTTCGGATCGATTATTGGCTGCGGGATAGTCAGCAGCCGAACCAAAAAGGGCCCGTCCCGTCCACTCGGAGCGAATGGAAGACGTCCCAGCCAAGCTATTCGACAAGGGGTCCCAAGAATCTGGAGGACGATTTGCTCGGTCCATGTCCCTGTATCAGGAACGGAGAGACATTAGTCCATGTACTCGGATTAGCAGACATAAGAGAAAAAATAAAAAACCGAGTACACGTCCCAGGACCGAGCGAACCAGAACCTCGGAGGCGGTTTCCGAAGGCTGCTCTTGAGGCGAGCTATCCCGAAGGATGTTCTTGCCTACAGAACCTTTCGCAAACACCACTCCAGACCACATGTCTACGCCCTGGGTCGGCTCCTGAAACACGTTCTAAACCAAGAAATTCTGAAGAATGTTCTTGGTTAGAAAATGCCTCGCATGCCATCTTTAAACCCTTGGGGCCTCCTCAAAATTGGTAAAACCCATAAACCTATATTACCTACCCAGAAATACCCGAAAACCCCAGAAAAACGCAATAGCACATGCACAAAACCCAGAAAAACCCCATGAACCCAGAACAAAACCACTAAGTCCACATGCAAACTCCCTAAAACACGGAAAACTAGCATACAAATTCAAAACTGGAAAACAAGAAAAGACACTTACTTATTTGGAGATGTTCTTGGATTGAAATGGGATGATTTGGGAAGACGAAGTTGCTGTTGCCCGTGATTGGAAGATTTACCGCAATTTGTCACTGTGTATGGAGGAACTAAAGTGATAAAAAGAAAATGAAACACACAAATGGGCTTATATAGGCGCCTAAAATAAATTTAGAAAAGCGACGTTTGGGGGTTTTTGAAATAGACGTCCTAGATTAAACAGTTGATATTCGATGGCAGAGATTGAGCCATGGAACGACGTGCCAACAGCTGTCACATTAATGCACTGCAAGTCCCCACAAGCGTGCCACGTGTACGACCGAAGATCGAGATGGGACTGAAGCGATCGCCCTAGGGTTTCTTCACCCCCAATATGGGCCAAGACCGGTGTCTGTCGGCCGACCCGAAGGCCCAGCCGAAGGATAGGGACATGTTGGTTACAGGCCCAACAAGGCCCATTGAACGAAGGCCTAGTAAGCGGTTAAGCTACTGGGCCGAAGGACCTCCAGGCCCGCAGTGACGAAGACCTAACGGAAGCCAGGCCGAGGCCCACTACTCGCGGACCATTGGACAGAACAAGGGACATAACGCCCCCTTTCACTCCCTCCTTAATGATTGGTAACGGCTGACATTTAAAGCAGAATAGGGTATAAAAACACCTGGAAAAGTAAGACAAAAGAGACACATTCTCAACACTCTGCTTCTCTTGTATTACTACCCTACTTTTACAGCCAGATTCTGATTCTCACACCGGAGGAGAATCGGGGGTACAAACCGTCGCATTCTCTTCATTTTCAGGTACGACCGAAGCCATCTTCAATCCAGCCGAAGCCTGTTCACGCGACCGAAAGGATCTGGGCGTAACAGTGTCCATGATAAATTGTGAGAATATTTGGGGTGACGTGGAGTCGAACCTGAGTGCACCTGCCAGTCTGAGCTATAATATTATATTGAGAAATCAGTCCGCTCTAAAACCTGAAATTGTTAGAGGAAGATACTTTTCAGGATTTTATATTAGTATTTTAATTCTCCCATTCATAGAAAAGTCCATTTATGGGTCAAATAGTGGATCACTTGCGCCTATCTTTGCAACAATAATTTTCGTTTCGTGTTCAGGATAAATTATGAGAATATTGGGGGTGTAAGGGGTAGAATCTGAGTCCTCCCTTCAGTCTGACCATGTTGAGTAATCGGTCACTCTAAAACCTTTAGATGTTAAATAAATACCCTTTTCATGATCTTAAATCAATATTCTAAAAGACACAATTACTTAAAAGCTCATTTATTGGTCAAAAAATGGATCACTGGCGCCCATATTTGGGAAATTAATTTATTTTTCGTGTTCATGATAAATTGTAAGAATGTCGAGGGTGGCAGGGAGCTGAACCCGAGTTCCCATGCTAGTATGAGCTCTAATGCCTTATTAATGTCCAGCTAAAACTTTAAGGTAATAAGGAAATGGTCTTTTCCGGATCTTTTTTTAATATTTCAACAATAGCTTGCTCGTGTTCTCTATAGAACATGATGTAGATGTAAGTCAAAGTCCCTTTGTTTTTATTGCATGATACAACTTCGAGAAGGACTTCATAAACATGTGCATCTATATATCTATATAAAGTAAAATCACTGGTGACTGACGTGGCATATCCAAAATCGGTTCAAACTATTTTATCAGGGTTCTACGCTCTCATCCACTTCACTATTTTCTTTAATTTGTAACTGTAAGATAATAACAGCAAAGGTAAACAGTAGTCGGCTGACCCAATCTGTTTTAACCTTTTCGTCTACCAATTCTCTATATGCCCATATGAATAGTTTTGTTAATTGTTAATTTAACGAAATTGACTTTTCTTAAAGCTGTTGAAATTTGTAGTCCAATAACTTTATTGAAGCTGAATCGCACAAGATAAAGCGCCAGATCTAGAATTTAGAGAGGGGTTCTTATCTTACCAGGTAACAAAGTCGATCGGCTAAGTTGATTGGATTTGGATGATTTTTTTTTATTGTTTGAGTTGGGAGTTTTGAACTTTATAATTGTTGGACTTATGTGGGATGAGACTAGGCATGAGACAATTTCTCCTCTTAAGTAGATTGTTGATGGCATTCATATACAAGTTGTTAAAGTAGAAGATGATCTCAATGTATTTATCTACTATAGGCTTAAGTCCTCTTCTTTCTCGCAGGTTACATGTAGCAAGTTTCTTTTTTGTAATAGTGTTATTTCTCCTGCTAATATTGATTGAGAACTTATTAAAACCCTACAATCGCCACTATGCTACCATCCATTGTACTATATCTATCTGACTACTAAGCTATTACTATTGTTATTTCAAACACAAAACAAGCTTTGATGTTAGAGTTTAAGTGCATGCCATTTAGGTTTTAATTATGATGAAATAACAATTGACTCGAGATTGCCATCTTAATATAAAATTGCATAATTTTTTGTTACATTTTTATCGTTCCTTGATTTGGGTTGTTACTTGATTTTTGATATTGGATTAACTATTTGTATTACTCAAAATTAATTTCTTGGCTTTCTATACTGTACAAGAGGAACGTTGAGCTTTCTTTCTCTCAGTTTTTGATTCTATTCATCTATATCTGTCTGTACTAAATTTGTTTTCTCTTTATATATGTAACTACCAAAGTTTTCTTTCACGAAAGTTATCTATTTCAATTTATATGATAACCGAGGCTTTCGTCATTTAGTATTATGGGCAATTTACATGTTTTACTGCTATCATATTAAGAATTAATAATTTGTTAGAAAATAAAGGTTATTGACACTCGAGTATTTCAGGAATTTTTTAATGGATTGAATATTTCAGTCTTGCTAATGTACCACACATATATTTGCGATCTTTTGATGTTAAAAGGACAAGAATTAAGGAATAACTGAATTACAACAGGTTCTACGAAGGTATACCTATTTTGTTTGGTTAACAATATTATATATAACTTTTATGCAGCAGTTCCGTAGAGTTGATTTAGTTTCATTATGTAAGCAGCATTTAGCCTTTAATAGACTAAAACTCTTTTTTTCTTCTGTTGTAATTTTTTTTCCCAATTGTTATTGTTTGACTCAGATCATTAACTTAAAAAATGGAGTATGTTGTCCTACCAGGACATTGACAATTCTAGAGATGGAGTACAAAGTGGTGGCCACTACATATTGTAAAATTTGCAGCTTTTAGCAATGAAAGAAAAAGATTGGCTAACCTATTGCAAGGAGTAAGGTTATATTGTGGTTTTACACTATAAGTCTGCCATTTTATTAGGATAAATATAAGGAACCTACTGTAATGCTGTTATATATTTAAGGTTGTAGTTTTATTGACTTAATCTTATGCAAACTAATGTTTATGTTGGGATACATTTAACTTTTACCATAAGCACAATCTCTCATAATCTTATTTTCTTTCTTTTACAAAGGCCTTGGAGAAATATTTGAGTCACTCCAGTTATTTATGTAAACATTTATTTTAGAAACTAAAAATGTAGTGTGAGTATTTTTTATGTGTCCAGTTACTATTGATGATTTGCTGCATCTTCCGTCCTTAGAGCCTAATAATAAGAGTTGCTTCCATAATATAATGTATGATTTTATTAGTTTATTGTGTAAGGTTTGTTTACATTGTTGTTTCACAAATATAAGTAAATTAATTAAAGAGTACTACCTTTCAAATTATTGTTTAAAAGCAAAAGTATAAAATAAGCATACATTCGTTCTTTTATAAAATAAGACTACAAATATGAAAGAAGAGATTGAATTTTGAAACTCTAGATGAGATTTTCTTGATCCTTTAATGCCGGATCAAAGTTAATTTTGCTTTGTTTAATATCCGGATAATATTTGCTCTCTGAAAAACTGAATTAATTTAAGAATGACTTTGTTTGAGGAGTGTGGACCCGCAAGTTGCAGATTGTCGATGTCATGTATAAATTGAGGTTAATAGTTCACCGGTTCCAAGAGAAGGGAAAATCATAGATGCGGAGGTTTAGAGAAGGGCAGAAATAATGTAAATATACCGTTGTTTGGAGGGAGCCTAGGAGGTGAAGAAAGTCCAATCATCATGACCTCCGCATGTGGCAATGGTAAGACATCAGACCCTACCGCTTCTTTTGCTAAGCACAACATATATATTTGATAACTTCTTCTGGCTTTTCCTAGCATCTATGGTCAAAATATAATGTAAAACAATAACATCACATAGTCATAAGTAGCACTTAATAGAGTACATTGGCTCTGTCGAAAACTCTAAACAATCTCGACTTCAGTTAATTTCATTAGCTAAATTTCTGAAAAGCAAATTTTAATATTTTAACAAATTGTGCTTCCAATTCATTATTTTCTTATTGTTGAACTGCATTTATAGCTCCACCTCTAGCATCTAGGCCTATAATAGATAATATACGCACTGTTAGGATCAGTCGTAGACATGTCCAGTTTCTGGCAGCAACTATAGCAGCAACAATAGCATCAGTTATGAAAGATAATAGTGGGCAGAACCATGGAGGGAGTCTATAATCTCGCTTTTTTTCCGCACATCAAACAAAGGGTCTGAGGCAGGGTTAGATAATTTGTTAAATACATTTTTTTCTGTTTTTGAAAGGAATATGAGGTAGGGGTGAGCGGAGCGCGGTGCGGGCGGTGCGGTTTTTACCTCAAACCGCAAAACAAACCGCACATGCGGTATGATCAAATTTCCAAACCGCAACCATACCGCGTACCCTCAAAAAACGCATAAACCACACGAAAAAAATGCGATACGGTGTGGTGCAGTTCACTACAGTTTGTACATTACAAGTTCGAAATTTTTTAATAAATACAAAACTTATATTAATTAAATTCCTGAATAATATAACAAAGTCGCCAATATTCTTCAATAATACAAATTAGAAATTCCACACTATAAAGTTTAACGTAAAAACTTAGCTCGACAATTAAATGAGTTCACTATTAAATAGGTGGCTTTGTACCATGTGTCTCATTATTTTTGAAGAAACATAAATAGGATGATCACCACGCAACAATTGATATTGTAGAAACAAGATGATCACTAAGCAAGCACTCCTAATATGTTAAATGGAATCAAACTTAATAAATGGAATCATGAAATATAACTATTATATATATATATATATTAAATATTACGGTGCGGTGCGGTTTGAACCGTTTTTTTTCGTTTTCGTTTGCAATATATATTTGCAGTCTACTTCTACACATATTCCTGCCACCAGTATATATATTAGATATATTTGCTAACTTAGCCTATAGGTATTACAGGCTGATGCACATGTACACAAGACCCTCCTGGTTTTATTGAGCTGCAACTATTAATTTCCTTCAACCCACTTTAATTCATGGATTCAACATATGACCAGCTGCTTTCCTTATTTTCAAGATGATATTAGCAAACTTCTAGTTGCTGTGTTAACTCCTTGTTCTGTTTTATATGGCTGCATAACTTTACTTACTCTAACATATTTATACATCTTGTCAACACTCAACCTTATCTATTGACCATGCATGCTTGAAGATAAGTAGCCCACCATATATCCGGGATAGGTGTTCATTTATACAGTTATTATTTATGATAGACTCTCGAGAGTTTGGAAAATCTAACACTACCCCTCAAACTCGACTTTGCATTCTAAACTTCATCTTCATTTTATGAAATACATCTGGCTTCAATGGCTTTGTAAATATATCTGCCAAATTTTCTTCGGTCTTGCAGTGCACCGGTTCCATAATATTATCATTTACTTGTTCGCGAAGAAAATGTTATTTTATGTTGATTTACTTGCTGCGACTGTGTGACACCAGATTTTTTGCTAGAGAAATAACAAATTTATTATCCACGTAAATTGTAACCGGATCTTCCTTTGCAAGATTTAACTCTCCCAATATGTAGCTTAGCCACATAGCCTGACATGCGCACGCTGTTGCTGCAATGTATTTTGTCTCACATGTTGAGAGGGCAACTGTCTGTTGCTTCTTTGATGACCACGAAAATATTATTGAACCGATATGAAAAGCATATCCTGAAGTACTTTTCCCGTCATCCAAATCTCCACCATAATCACTGTCTGAATAGCCGATTAATTTTGAATCTTGAGTGTAAAATAATCCGTGATCAAGTGTTCATTTTATGTACCTCAAAATTCTTTTAGCCTCCATGAAATGATCCTGCTTCGGTTTCCCCATGTACCTACTAACCAATCCAACCCCATACATAATATCTGGATGAGTAAAAGTTAGGTATCTCAGACTTCCAACCAAACTTTTAAACAATGTCGGATTTACGGACTCCCTCGTTGAATCAACTCTGAGCTTTATGCTCGGTTCTGCTGGAATGCTCACTGGTTTGCATTCCTCCATTATGAACTTCTTTAAAATCTGCTCCGCATATTTTTTCTGTGACATAAAAATCCCATCTTTGCTTTGCTTCACCTCGACTCCAAGAAAGTACGACATTTGACCAATATCTGTCATCTCAAATTCATTAGTCATAACCTTCTTAAAATCATTGAACATACCAGGGTTATTTTCGGTAAATATCATGTCATCCACGTATAAGCACACGATCATAATGTCTCCCCCTGAATTTTTCTTCGTATAAAGGGCATGCTCGTATGGACTCTTTACGAAACCATTTTTCTGAAAATATTCATCAACTCGCGTGTTCCATGCTCGTGGAGCTTGCTTCAAACCATATAAGGCTTTCTTCACTCTGTAAACTTTGTTTTCCTGGCCTTTCTGAACATATCCGGGAGACTGCTCAATATAGGCTTGTTCTTCAAGATAACCATTCAGAAATGCTGACTTGACATTTATATGAAATATTTTCCACTGGTTCTGAGCTGCACTTGCTGTCAGAAGTCGTATGGTATCAACTCTTGCAACTGGAGCGAATACCTCGTCATAGTCAATGCTATATATTTGTTTTAGCCTTTAGCCACCAACCTTGCCTTGTACTTTTCCATTTCTCCATCTTGATTGGTCTTGGTCTTATAGACCCACTTGACACCAATTGCTTTATGTCCTTCTGGAAGATCTGTGAGCTCCCAAGTATCATTCTTCTTGATTGCATCAAAATCTTCATCCATGGCTTTGATCCATTTGCTTTCTTCAGAAGCTTCTTCAAATGTAACTAGATCACATTCAACCATTAAGAAAAATAATGAATAATCAAATAATGTTTGTACTGGACTTGTTGCTTCATAGATATTATCCAGACTTCGCATTTTCCTCGGTGTTCCCCCTGAACTGCCGCTTCCTCCCGTTGATGGTGTTGATGCGGAAGTTTGTTGAGTTGGACTTTGTGGTGGAGTTGGATCATTATCTCCATCATCTTCATTGTTGGAGTCGTCACCATCGTTATCATCATCGTTAAAGAATAAACCAATAACTTTTCTTTCTTCTTCGCTCCATCTCCAGTAATCTGATTCATCGAACTCAACATCTCGAGAAATGATAAAATTCTTTGTTAGGGGATTATAGTGTCTGTATACCTTCCTCCTTTTGTCATATCCTCTAAAGATGCATTTTTCACCTTTGTCATCCAGCTTCTTCCTTTTCCGGTCGGAACATGAGCATATGCAATACACCTGAAAATTCTGAGATGTCCAACTGATGGTTTGCTTCCACTCCATGCTTCATTTGGAGTTTTATTTCTTACCTATTTTTTGTTGGACAGCGATTCAACAAATAAACTACACACAAAACAGCTTTCACCCAGAAAGTTCTCGGTGAAGGGTTTTTAGCACATAAACGCAACGAAAACGTAAATTTAAATCTTAAAAAAAAAAACCGAAACCCTCCGCAGGATCTATGCGAAAAATAATATTTAATTCGTAGTTCAGTATGTTTACCTTAAGAAGCTTTACGTTAATGGAAAAATGGAGGTCTTTAACAGCGATCCAAGAACGATGAGCAGAGATCCCTAGCAGCTGCTCCTCAAGTGTGAAGCACTCCACCGGTATCCACCAAAAGATCAATGTAATGGAGGAGGAAGAGGCTGAGAGAATTAGTTGCCTCTCTCTATTTCTACTTTAGAATTAGGGTTTTTATTTGGGTTGAGGCAAATAGGGTTTATAATAGTATATTTATAGGCAATATTTTTAGCTGAAAATTTTCCCATAAAATATTATTATTATTAACCCTTTAATTGATTATTCTTATTAACCAATTAACTAATAATTAAAACACCTTTAATCATTAATCCCTTTTCTAAACACTTTAGAAAAATAATTCTCCCACATGATTTAATTTCCAAAATAAAATTCTTAATTAATAATATTAAGAACTTTTCTTAATTAATTTTATAATTAATTAAATCTCATTTAATTAATTATTAAATTTGCTAATTAATTATTTATTTCACAAATAAATAATTACCAGCCATTATTAATTAATTCCACCACCATCAAATCATTCTCTTTTATGGTGTGACCCTGTACGTTCAATATTAAGCCGGTAGTAGAAATAAATAATAATAAAACTTTTATCATTATTTACATAAATTCTCTAATTTATTAAATATGATTAATTAATAAATTAATCATGTTTATTCTACATCGTGAGGGATACTTCTCAGCATATCGCGACTATGCTTAATCATGGGAAATCATATTTGCTTTCCCATTCACTATGCTTAGTTCTAATTAATGTAAATTAGAAACTCCTTTCTAATTTCATTCACTCTGGCCAGAGATTCCTGAACTAGCATAAGTGGATCAGCATTGAACATTTTCTTCCTTCACTGGAAGGGGTAGATCCTTTATTGATCAGACACTATCTTCGTGTACAAATTCCTACACCCAGTAGAACCCTTATTATTATCCCTAGAGACTAAGAACTAAACCAAAGTATAGTTCAGTGTACACAAGATGACTATGATGACCTCAAGTCTAAGGATACTTGTACAACTATCACAATGTGAACATCTGCTGACACGTGAGTGAACTCCATCAGTTGTTCAGCTGTGTGAGTCATGTTCAGTGAACTTATTCTATAATAAGCACCTACATACTAGCTATAGTGTCATCACACAAATGTCTATGAGAACGGACATCCTTCATAATGAAGCAAGCATAGTATGTACCGATCTTTGCGGATTACTAATTACCAGTTAGTAATCCTACGACCAGGAAATATTTAAGTTCAGAGTTATCATCTTTTTAGGTCTCATTATTATGATCTCATCATAATCCATAAAAAGCTTTACTCTAAACTATGGTATATCTTATTTAAACACTTAAATAGATAAAGCTCGTAATAAAACCAAAACAAGTCTTTTATTAATATCAATGAAATCAAAACAGATTACATAAAAGTTATTCCTAAATCATCATACATGATTGGACTTAGGACACATCTCTTTCAATCTCCCACTTGTACTAAAGCCAATCACTCTGGTATCTAATACCCATCTTGTCTTCATGACGATCAAAGTGACTTTGAGAAAGTGGCTTTGTTAAAGGGTCTGCTATGTTGTTATGTGTGTCAACTCTCTTGACGTTGACTTCTCCTCTTTCAACAATCTCCCTAATCAGATAAAAGCGTCACAAAACATTTCTTATAAGAAGTATGTCATCCATATACAATACAAGAAATGTTACCGCGCTCCCACTAACCTTTTTGTAGACACATGGTTTATCTATATTTTTGATAAAACCAAACTCTTTGATTGTCTCATCAAAACGGATGTTCCATCTACGAGAAGCTTGCTATAACCATATATGGTTCGTAGCATCTTACACACTAGGTGTTCATTTCCCTTGGAAAGAAAACCCTGTGGCTGTGTCATATACACTTCCTCTTCAAGTTTCCCATTGAGGAAGGGCGTTTTCATATCCATTTGCCAGATCTCATAGTCGTAGTAAGCAACAATCGCAAGCAAAAATCCGAATTGATTTTAACAGGGCTTCAGGCGAGAAAGTTTCATCAAAGTCAATCCCTTGCCTTTGTCTGAATCCTTTTGCCACGAGCCTGGCCTTATAGGTCTCCACCTGGCCATCTGCTCCAATCTTTCTTTTGTATACCCATTTGCACTCATTAGGTTTCACACCCTCAGGTGCTTCAACCAAAGTCCATACTTAGTTGGTATACATAGATTCCATTTCAGATTTCATGGCACTTTGCCATTTCTCTGAGTAAACACTACTCATAGTCTCATTATAGGTCATAGGGTCGTCATCATCAATGATTGACAACTCATTGTTATTCTCAATGACAAGGCCATAATACCTCTCAGGTTGACGAGACACTCTCCCTGACCTACGAATGGGCTGTTCCAAAGAAGTTTGTTCAGTCTGAATAGGTGTTTCCACTTGAACCGTAGTAGTCTGTGCTTCTTGAACTTCATCAAGTTCAATCTTGCTCCCACTGTTTCCTTCAAGGATAAACTGCTTTTCCAAGAAGGTAGCATGTCTGGAGACAAACACCTATGATCGGTGTAAAAGTAATACCCTAAAGTCTCTTTAGGATATCCCGCAAAATTACATTTTACGGATCGAGATTCCAACTTATCTGGGTCAACTTTCTTGACATAAGCTGGACATCCCCAAATCTTAACGTGTTTAAGACTCGGTTTCCTTTCTTTCCATATCATATATGGAGTTTGAGGAATAGATTTGAAAGGCACCTTATTCAGTAAATATGCTGAGGTTGCCAATGCATAACCCCAAATGAATACTGGAAGATTCGCATAGCTCATCATGGACCAAACCATGTCTAACAAAGTTCGATTTCTCCTTTTAGATGCCCCATTCAACTGTGGAGTATATGGAGGAGTCCACTGGGAGAATATACTTTTTTTTGAGATAAGCTAGAAACTCTCCATTCAAGTATTCACCACCTCGATCTGATCGAAGAGTTATAATACTATGTTTGGTTTGTTTCTCCACTTCATACTTATATTCATTGAACTTTGCAAAGGCTTCAGACTTGTGTTTCATCAAATACACATATCTGAATCTAGATCGATCATCTATGAAAGCAATGAAGTATGAAAATCCACCCATGGCTTGCGTAGACATTGGTCCACACATATCTGTGTGTACCAATCCTAGCAAATCTGCAGCCCTCTCTCCATGTCCACTAAAGGGAGATTTGGTCATTTTACCCAATAGACAAGACTCGCATGTAGGATATGATTCAAAATCAAAGGGGTCAAGTAACCCTTCTTTATGCAATGTCCGCAGTCTATTTTCACTAATATGACCAAGTCCGCAGTGCCACAAGAAAGTGAGATTTTCATGATCCCTTTTTCTTTTATTAGTATGTTCAATTTGTAGTAAATTATGCTCTACGTCAAATACATACAGACCATTGTTTAAAATACCACTTCCATAAAGAACGTTATCTCTAAGAATTGAACATTTATTATTCTGAATAACAAACGAAAATCCAGCCAAGTCTAACATGGAATAGAAATAATATTCCTCATAATCGAGGGAAAAAAATAACAATTATTTAGAACAATAGTCTTGCCCGTAGGCATATGTAAATGAAATAATCTTACAGCTTCAGCAGCAACTCTTGCTCCATTTCACATCCGTAGAACCACCTCCTCTTCTTCAAAAGTCCTACTTCTCCTTAGTCCCTGCAACGAATTGCAAATATGAGAACCACAAGCGGTATCTAATACCCAAGTAGAAATTTGACTTAGTGACATATTAACTTTGATCATGAACATACCCGAATCAGAAGCGGTAGTCTCACTACCCTTCTTCTTCTTCAATTCTGCAAGGTAAACTTTGCAGTTCCTTTTCCAGTGCCCCACCTTGTTACAGTGAAAGCAAACAGCTTTGCTCTTGGGGTCTTCAGCTTTTGGTGGAACCGGCTTTTTCTCACCTACTTTCTTCTTCTTGGAAGGGTTCTTCTTCCTTTTCTTAGGGTTGGAACCTTCACCAATTAGAAGAACAGAACTCTTCATAGGGGGAAAATTTGATTCCGCAGTCTTCAACATGTTGTGGAGTTCAGGCAGGTTGACATCCAGCTTATTCATGTGAAAGTTCACAACAAACTGCGAGAACGAACTTGGAAGGGATTGCAAGACCAAGTCTTGGCTCAACTCCCCATCCATGGCAAAACCAAGTTGTCCAAGACGTTCAATCAAATTGATCATCTTAAGTACATTATCATTCACAGATGATCCCTTAGACATCCTACAACCGAATAGCTCCTTCGACATCTCATATCGAGCTGTTCAGTAGGCTTAGGTGAGTCAAGCACATATTCCAGCTTCTCAACCCTGAGAACAATTCTTAGGTTTCGAACCCACTCGGCAAAATTAGAACCAGTCAACTTGTGAGCATCTAGTATACTCCGGAGTGATAGTGCAGAAGACATAACGTATATAGTAAATCTGTAAATAATGAACAAATAACAACACTTAGCAAATATTCAATTTTATTTCAAGACCCACGGAAGCCAGGCCGAGGCCCACTACTCGTGGACCGTTGGACAGAACAAGGGACATAACGCCCCCTTTTCACTCCCTCCTTAATGATTGGTAACGGCTGACATTTAAAGCAGAATTGGGTATAAAAATACCTGGAAAAGTAAGACAAAAGAGAAACATTCTCAACACTCTGCTTCTCTTGTATTACTACCCTACTTTTACAGCCAGATTCTAATTCTCACACCGGAGGTGAATCGGGGGTATAAACCCTCGCATTCTCTTCACTTTCAGGTACGGTCGAAGCCATCTTCAATCCAGCCGAAGCCTGTTCACGCGACCGAAAGGATCTGGGCGTAACATTTGGCGCCGACTGTGGGGAATACGAGAGTTACAAGTTGAGAACGAGACTATGACAGAAACAATTCATGAACATTCACCGCCGCCGGGTTTCACCGACAAAGGACAACCGTCCACCCTAATCGACGAGAATCGGGTTATTACGCTAACCCCTGAAGAACAGGCCTTACTCCTAAAGATCCGGGCAGAAAAGGCCGCGGAGAAGGGTAAGGCCAAAGTTGTTCAAGTTGACCAGGAAGCGGAAGCGCGAGCTAAGAAATGAGAAGCTGATGCACTCCGGTTAAAGGCCCTGTAACTGCAGAGGGAGGAAATTGAAATGCAAGAGCGAACCCTGAGAGAAGCGATGCGGGCCGACGAGACCGGTAGAATGAATAAAGATAGAAGGGAATGTAGGGCGTATGACGAAGAAGATGAGTCTGACTCTGATTCGCATCCCCGAAGGAAGAGGACTAAGCAACTTTACTCTTCTGATTCAGATGAGGAGCCCAATGGATCCCGCCTCAGGCTCAATCGCTTAGAGAAGGCCCTGTTCGGTGATAGGAGGCCCGATCGAGAACCTGTCGTAACACAAAAGATCGAGCTATACCGACCCCCTCCGGGCGAGGAGAGACAATTCCCCAAGATAAACGAGTTCAACGGAAAAGGAGACCCCGAGGACCACTGTGAAAAGTATGAACTCCTGATGGTTGGGATGGGCCACAATGATATCATGCTGTGCAAAATGTTCAAGACTTATCTCAAAGGGTCTGCTTCGATGTGGTACAAATCCCTGAAACCTCGGTCCATCGGGTCTTACGAGCAGTTGAAGAGGAAATTCTTAAAGTACTACTCGCACCTATGCCGAAAGGAAGCCTCAGTCCACTGTCGGTAGAGAGCGAATGAAGAGCTGGGAGATTATCTTGCTCGGTTCAAGGAAGAAGCGGGGATGGTCACTAATCTGGATAAAATCAAAGCAATGGGCTTCCTAACGGTGGGGCTAGACCCCTATAAAGGTAAAAAGCTTCGCTCATCTCTTTACGATTTTCCCCCAAAATCCCTAAATGATATATATGTAAGAGGCGAGAATATTCGCCGAAAGATGGAAAGTATTGGGGGTATAAAGAATCAAGAAGGGACGAACGATCAAAGCGAGCCGACAGATATGAGGGCTCAAGATCAGGATCTGACCGGAGGGATAGCAGAAAGGAAGGAAGGAAAGAAACAGATCCTGGGGCCGAACGACGTCGAGATAGAGATTTGGCCGTATTCACTCCTTTGAATGCGCCAATCTCCAAGATTCTCCATGAGATAAAGGGCAAGCCAGGGTTTGTTCGCCCTGCCAAGATGAAGGTCCCGAACCACAAGAAAAACCCCGATAAGTACTGCGACTATCACAGGGACAAGGGGCATAACACTGATGAATGCTATCACCTCAAGAAGCTCATTGAGCGAATGATCAAAGACGGCGAGCTTAATCAGTTCATCCGAGATCTGAGAGATAGATTGGGGTCGAAGGAGAACCCAGAGGAGGAAGTAGAGGCCGATGAGCCAGAGCAAAGGGACAGGATAAGGGGCGAAGTAAAAACTATATATGGGGGAAGCATCCTGGATAAGGATAGCAAGACAGCAAAAAAGAAGTATGCCCGACAGGTGTACGATCTGTATCAATTCGGACAGGCGAAGCCCCACATGCCTATGACCTTCAGCACTGAAGATTACAAGGATGTCATTCGCCCGCACGAGGACCCTCTAATCATCAATCCCATCATCGGGCATAACAAGATATGGAAAGTGATGGGGGATACATGCAGCTCCGCCAATATACTGTTCCACAAAACATACTTTAAGATGAACTTGGCGGGAGAGCAACTAGAGCCCTGTGACGAGGCTCCCCTTTATGCCATCGGAGGACATCCTATTCAGTTCGAAGGAACGATTACTCTTCCGGTCCTCCTATGCAAGTTGTCGTATACCGCCGAGAAGCTGGTGAAGTTCTATGTGGTTCGGATTGAAAGCCCATACAATGCAATATTTGGCAGGCCCTTCTTATCAACCTTCGAAGCAGTGGAGTCTATACCCCACCTCAAACTTAAGTTCCCAACTGAAAAAGGGATAGGAGAAATGAGGGGCGATCAGAAAACCGCCCGAATCATAATGCTCGAAGACCTTGAGAAAGATCAGGAGTACGAAGGGCCAGATGGAACCGGGAAGAGGAAGCGGGCAGAATCCGAACCCAGCGGAAGCCGGGAAACATTGAACATCGAGCTGGAAAAATTTGGGGCCGATCTCTCAAGCCCAATTGCCGAATCCGCAGCAGAAACTGAAGAAGTGGAATTGTATGCGGGCCATTCGGGAAAGATGGTCCGAATTGGAAAAAACATGGGGGCGGATCTGAAGGCAAAGGTAATAGCTGTCATCCGGCAATACCACGATGTGTTCGCCTGGGGGCCCGAAGATATGCCCGGATTGGATCCCAAGAAGGCAAAGCACTACTTGAATGTGCAGCCTGAGGCCAAGCCGGTAAAGCAGAAGAAGAGGACATTTGTAGTCGAACGACAGAAGGTAATAGAAGCCGAAGTGGAAAAACTGTTAGAAGCCAAATTTATCGAGGAGATCAAGTATCCTGACTGGCTAGCCAATGAGTGGTCATGAAGAAGTCAAATGGGAAATGGAGGATGTGCGTGGATTACACGGATCTCAATAAGGCGTGTCGGAAGGATCACTACCCTTTGCCTAACATTGACCAACTGATAGACGCAACGTCAGGATATGAGGTACTTAGTTTTTTGGACGCTTTTTCTGGTTATCATCAAATTGCTATGAATGATAGGGATGTGCCCAAGACAGCATTCATAACTCCGAAGGGGACTTATGCTTATATTAAAATGCCCTTCAGACTGAAGAACGCTGGAGCCACATTCCAGCGAATGGTGAACAAGGTCTTTAAAGAGCGGATCGGGAGGAACATGGAAGCATACGTGGATGATATGATAGTAAAATCACTATTCCGAGATCATGCCGAAGACTTAAAGGAATGCTTCGAAACTCTTCGAAAGAACAACATGAGGATCAATCCGAACAAATGTACCTTCAGAGTCTCTAGTGGAAAGTTTCTCGGGTACATGGTCAGCGCCCGGGGAATAAAGGCGAACCCAAAGAAGATCGAAGCAGTTATCAATATGGAACCTCCCAAATGCATCAGAGATATACAGAAATTGACAGGCCGGCTCGCCGTCCTTCGGCGTTTCATTTCCCGGTCAGCTGAAAAAGCACTTCCCTTCTTCGCCGTGCTCAAAGGGTCAAAGAATTTTGAGTGGGGGCCCGAATGCCAAAAGGCGTTCCAAGAAGTAAAATAATATTTGGCAAAGGCACCACTCTTGATGAGGCCCGATCCGAAGGAAACTCTTCAGCTTTATCTAGCTGTGTCCGACAGAATTCTGGGGGCCGTCCTTGTGAAAAATTATGTAGGTAATCAACATCCTGTGTTCTACGTGTCCCATGTCCTCAAGAACGCAGAGACAAGGTACCCCAATGCCGAAAAATTCGCGTATGGGTTGGTTATGGCCTCCCAAATATTGTGACATTATTTCCAAGGCCGGACGATCCAAGTTATCACCAGCCAACCTCTGAAGAAGATTTTGACTAGGCCCGAAGCCTCTAGGAGAGTCGTAGCATGGTCCATCGAACTCGGGGAATTTGATCTCGAATACGTTCCCCAAACGGCAATTAAGGCCCAAGATTTGGCCGACTTCATGGTTGAATGCACATTTTCGGGTTCGAAGGATCTTTCGCCTGATGAACAACTAATCCGGATCCCAGGAAAGTGGAAGCTTTTTGTAGATGGGTCGGTAGTCGGAAAAAAGTGTGGGGCCGGCTTGATCCACTCCAGCCCCGAAGGATTTGAAATATGCCAAGCCATAAGGTTCGACTTCCCCTTGACAAATAATGAGGCCGAATATGAGGCCCTCCTCGCAGGGATGAAACTGGCCCGAAGCCTTGAGGCGAAGCACCTAAGGGCATTCAGCGACTCCATGTTGGTCGTGATACATTTCACAGGGGAATATAAGCAAAGGGACCCCCGAACCAAAGCCTATGCCGCCAAGGTACGTGAGGCTTCTTTATCATTTGAAACCTTTGAACTAAGTCAAATTGGCAGAGAGAACAATTCTAGGTCAGATGCCCTTTCAAGGCTAGCTTCGGCCGATACACAGAACCTAACTGGTTCTATTTACCTCACTGAAGCCAAGACGCCTTCGATCGAGAAGAAAAAATGTCTAGAAATTCACCAGGGGAGCGACTGGATGACCCCCCTCAGGAACTTTTTGGAAAAAGGCATTCTGCCACCCGACCGAAAGGATGCCCTGAAAATTAAATACAGAGCATCGAACTACACAAAATCAATGGGCGGATGTATCGCCGATAAGCCAGATTGTCCCCCTCTCCCATGTACTCCAGATCGTCCCCCTCCTCGGACTCAGAAGTCGCTCGAGATTGACGGGGCGACGGAGCCTTCTCAGTCTGGGCCCTCTCGCCTGTGCCCTCCGAAGGATCGGGCGTAGCCCCCTTATCGGCAACCTTCTTCGCCGCCGCCTCAGCCGCCCTGGCCTTCTTCCTCTCGATCAAGGCCTCTCTCGAAGACACTGAAATATAAAGGGGAAACAAGTCAGTCCGGGCATATATAAGCAAATTCATAACAAGCAAATATACAGGTGCTGGGACGAAACTAAAGAAAAGACAAAGGAAGAAGTTTTGTTACCCCCACCCCACAAGCTGAAGAGCTAGTCCTTGTCCCGAAACTCTCCGGGACCCAACTTCTTCACATTGACGTCCACTAACGCCGTGTAGTTCTCCTTCTCCTCCAAGGTCAGGCTCGGCATGAGAAGCAACGCGGGATTCACATCTCGCCAAACCGACATGGCCGCCAACCTTGGACCACTCACATAACACCAATGAGTGTGAGTGGATTTATTGTTCGAATTGGTCGCCGTCCAATCAGGTCGCCCTGCTCGACGGGCGATGGTGTAAAAACAAAGTCTCTTCGGATTCTTCCGAAAGTCATAATGGTACAAGAATAGGCGAGTGTTGGGTGCGATCCCGGCGTGAAGACACCTGTTCTAGAAACAGTTAATATGGATGAACCCGTTCGGGTCCATCTGTCCGAGGGCGATGCCCATATGGAAGAAAATGTACTTGATCAACTTCAACGGAGGCACCCTCAAGCCGCACTTGAAGGCCGCTTCCGAAACACCTACGACTCAGCCTCCATATCCATCTGGCACCCCTGGAGTATCGTAGATCCTTTCACCCTCCCTCGGCGCATACAGCCAACATTACCCTCGAGGGACGAAATAATCATCGTACATCTGAACCACGCGTCCCTTCGTCAGTTCGGATCGATTATTGGCTGCGGGATAGTCAGCAGCCGAACAAAAAAGGGCCCGTCCCGTCCGCTCGGAGCGAATGGAAGACGTCCCAGCCAAGCTATTCGACAAGGGGTCCCAAGAATCTGGAGGACGATTTGCTCGGTCCATGTCCCTGTATCAGGAACAGAGAGATATTAGTCCATGTACTCGGATTAGCAGACATAAGAGAAAAAATAAAAAACCGAGTACACGTCCCAGGACCGAACGAACCAGAACCTCGGAGGCAGTTTCCGAAGGCTGCTCCTGAGGCAAGCTATCCTGAAGGATGTTCTTGCCTACAGAACCTTTCGCAAACACCACTCCAGACCACATGTCTACGCCCTGGGTCGGCTCCCGAAAGACGTTCTAAAACCAAGAAATCCTGAAGAATGTTCTTGGTTAGAAAATGCCTCGCATGCCATCTTTAAACCCTTGGGGCCTCCTCAAAATTGGTAAAACCCATAAACCTATATTACCTACCCAGAAATACCCGAAAACCCCAGAAAAACGCAATAGCACATGCAAAACCCAGAAAAACCCCATGAACCCAGAACAAAACCACTAAGTCCACATGCAAACTCCCTAAAACACGGAAAACTAGCATACAAATTCAAAACTGGAAAACAAGAAAAGACACTTACTCATTTGGAGATGTTCTTGGACTGAAATGGGATGATTTGGGAAGACGGAGTTGCTGTTGCCCGTGATTGGAAGATTCACCGCAATTTGTCACTGTGTATGGAGGAACTAAAGTGATAAAAAGAAAATGAAACACACAAATGGGCTTATATAGGCGCCTAAAATAAATTTAGAAAAGCGACGTTTGGGGGTTTTTGAAATAGACGTCCGAGATTAAAACGGTTGATATTCGATGGCAGAGATTGAGCCATGGAACGACGTGCCAACAGCTGTCACATTAATGCACTACAAGTCCCCACAAGCGTGCCACGTGTATGACCGAAGATCGAGGCGGGACTGAAGCGATCGCCCTAGGGTTGCTTCACCCCAATATGGGCCAAGACCGGTGTCTGTCGGCCGACCCGAAGGCCCAGCCGAAGGATAGGGACATGTTGGTTACAGGCCCAACAAGGCCCATTGAACGAAGGCCTAGTAACCGGTTAAGCTACTGGGCCGAAGGACCTCCAGGCCCGCGTGACGAAGACCCACGGAAGCCAGGCCGAGGCCCACTACTCGCGGACCGTTGGACAGAACAAGGGACATAACGCCCCCTTTTCACTCCCTCCTTAATGATTGGTAACAGCTGACATTTAAAGCAGAATAGGGTATAAAAACACCTGGAAAAGTAAGACAAAAGAGACACATTCTCAACACTCTGCTTCTCTTGTATTACTACCCTACTTTTACAGCCAGATTCTGATTCTCACACCGGAGGAGAATCGGGGGTACAAACCGTCGCATTCTCTTCACTTTCAGGTACGACCGAAGCCATCTTCAATCCAGCCGAAGCCTGTTCACGCGACCGAAAGGATCTGGGCGTAACAGTGTCCATGATAAATTGTGAGAATATTTGGGGTGACATGGAGTCGAACCTGAGGGCACCTGCCAGTCTGAGCTATAATATTATATTGAGAAATCAACCGCTCTAAAACCTGAAATTGTTAGAGGAAGATACTTTTCAGGATTTTATATTAGTATTTTAATTCTCCCATTCATAGAAAAGTCCATTTATGGGTCAAATAGTGGATCACTTGCGCCTATCTTTGCAACAATAATTTTCGTTTCGTGTTCAGGATATCTCATATCGAGCTGTTCAGTAGGCTTAGGTGAGTCAAGCACATATTCCAGCTTCTCAACCCTGAGAACAATTCTTAGGTTTCGAAGCCACTCGGCAAAATTAGAACCAGTCAACTTGTGAGCATCTAGTATACTCCGGAGTGATAGTGCAGAAGACATAACGTATATAGTAAATCTGTAAATAATGAACACATAACAACACTTAGCAAATATTCAATTTTATTTCAAGACCCACGGAAGCCAGGCCGAGGCCCACTACTCGTGGACCGTTGGACAGAACAAGGGACATAACGCCCCATTTTCACTCCCTCCTTAATGATTGGTAACAACCGACATTTAAAGCAGAATTGGGTATAAAAACACCTGGAAAAGTAAGACAAAAGAGAAACATTCTCAACACTCTGCTTCTCTTGTAATACTACCCTACTTTTACAGCCAGATTCTGATTCTCACACCGGAGGTGAATCGGGGGTATAAACCCTCGCATTCTCTTCACTTTCAGGTACGGTCGAAGCCATCTTCAATCCAGCCGAAGCCTGTTCACGCGACCGAAAGGATCTGGGCGTAACATTTGGCGCCGACTGTGGGGAATACGAGAGTTACAAGTTGAGAACGAGACTATGACAGAAACAATTCATGAACATTCACCGCCGCCGGGTTTCACCGACAAAGGACAACCGTCCACCCTAATCGACGAGAATGGGGTTATTACGCTAACCCCTGAAGAACAGGCCTTACTCCTAAAGATCCGGGCAGAAAAGGCCGCGGAGAAGGGTAAGGCCAAAGTTGTTCAAGTTGACCAGGAAGCGGAAGCGCGAGCTAAGAAATGAGAAGCTGATGCACTCCGGTTAAAGGCCCTGTAACTGCAGAGGGAGGAAATTGAAATGCAAGAGCGAACCCTGAGAGAAGCGATACGGGCCGACGAGACCGGTAGAATGAATAAAGATAGAAGGGAACGTAGGGCGTATGACGAAGAAGATGAGTCTGACTCTGATTCGCATCCCCGAAGGAAGAGGACTAAGCAACTTTACTCTTCTGATTCAGATGAGGAGCCCAATGGATCCCGCCTCAGGCTCAATCGCTTAGAGAAGGCCCTGTTCGGTGATAGGAGGCCCGATCGAGAACCTGTCATAACATAAAAGATCGAGCTATACCGACCCCCTCCGGGCGAGGAGAGACAATTCCCCAAGATGAGCGAGTTCAACGGAAAAGGAGACCCCGAGGACCACTGTGAAAAGTATGAACTCCTGATGGTTGGGATGGGCCACAATGATATCATGCTGTGCAAAATGTTCAAGACTTATCTCAAAGGGTCTGCTTCGATGTGGTACAAATCCCTGAAACCTCGATCCATCGGGTCTTACGAGCAGTTGAAGAGGAAATTCTTAAAGTACTACTCGCACCTATGCCGAAAGGAAGCCTCGGTCCACTGTCAGTAGAGAGCGAATGAAGAGCTGGGAGATTATCTTGCTCGGTTCAAGGAAGAAGCGGGGATGGTCACTAATCTGGATAAAATCAAAGCAATGGGTTTCCTAACGGTGGGGCTAGACCCCTATAAAGGTAAAAAGCTTCGCTCATCTCTTTACAATTTTCCCCCAAAATCCCTAAATGATATATATGTAAGAGGTGAGAATATTCGCCGAAAAATGGAAAATATTGGGGGTATAAAGACTCAAGAAGGGATGAACGATCAAAGCGAGCCGACATATATGAGGGCTCAAGATCAGGATCTGACCGGAGGGATAGCAGAAAGGAAGGAAGGAAAGAAACAGATCGTGGGGCCGAACGACGTCGAGATAGAGATTTGGCCGTATTCACTCCTTTGAATGCGCCAATCTCCAAGATTCTCCATGAGATAAAGGGCAAGCCAGGGTTTGTTCGCCCCGTCAAGATGAAGGTCCCGAACCACAAGAAAAATCCCGATAAGTACTGCAACTATCACAGGGACAAGGGGCATAACACTGATGAATGCTATCACCTCAAGAAGCTCATTGAGCGAATGATCAAAGACGGCGAGCTTAATCAGTTCGTCCGAGATCTGAGAGATAGATTGGGGTCGAAGGAGAACCCAGAGGAGGAAGTAGAGGCCGGTGAGCCAGAGCAAAGGGACAGGATAAGGGGCGAAGTAAAAACTATATATGGGGGAAGCATCCTGGATAAGGATAGCAAGACAGCAAAAAAGAAGTATGCCCGACAGGTGTACGATCTGTATCAATTCGGACAGGCGAAGCCCCACATGCCTATGACCTTCAGCACTGAAGATTACAAGGATGTCATTCGCCCGCACGAGGACCCTCTAATCATCAATCCCATCATCGAGCATAACAAGATATGGAAAGTGATGGGGGATACATGCAGCTCGGCCAATATACTGTTCCACAAAACATACTTTAAGATGAACTTGGCGGGATAGCAACTAGAGCCCTGTGACGAGGCTCCCCTTTATGCCATCGGAGGACATCCTATTCAGTTCGAAGGAACGATTACTCTTCCGGTCCTCCTGGGCAAGTTGTCGTATACCGTCGAGAAGCTGGTGAAGTTCTATGTGGTTCGGATTGAAAGCCCGTACAATGCAATATTTGGCAGGCCCTTCTTATCAACCTTCGAAGCAGTGGAGTCTATACCCCACCTCAAACTCAAGTTCCCAACTGAAAAAGGGATAGGAGAAATGAGGGGCGATCAGAAAACCGCCCGAATCATAATGCTCGAAGACCTTGAGAAAGATCAGGAGTACGAAGGGCCAGATGGAACCGGGAAGAGGAAGCGGGCAGAATCCGAACCCAGCGGAAGCCGGGAAATATTGAACATCGAGCTGGAAAAATTTGGGGCCGATCTCTCAAGCCCAATTGCCGAACCCGCAGCAGAAACCGAAGAAGTGGAATTGTATGCGGGCCATTCGGGAAAGATGGTCCGAATTGGAAAAAACATGGGGGCGGATCTGAAGGCAAAGGTAATAGCTGTCATCCGGCAATACCACGATGTGTTCGCCTGGGGGCCCGAAGATATGCCCGGATTGGATCCCAAGATGGCAACGCACTGCTTGAATGTGCAGCCTGAGGCCAATCCGGTAAAGCAGAAGAAGAGGACATTTGTAGTCGAACGACAGAAGGTAATAGAAGCCGAAGTGGAAAAACTGTTAGAAGCCAAATTTTATCGAGGAGATCGAGTATCCTGACTAGCTAGCCAATGTGGTGGTCGTGAAGAAGTCAAATGGGAAATGGAGGATGTGCGTGGATTACACGCATCTCAATAAGGCGTGTCCGAAGGATCACTACCCTTTGCCTAACATTGACCAACTGATAGACGCAAGGGCAGGATATGAGGTACTTAGTTTTTTGGACGCTTTTTCTGGTTATCATCAAATTGCTATGAATGATAGGGATGTGCCCAAGACAGCGTTCATAACTCCGAAGGGGACTTATGCTTATATTAAAATGCCCTTCGAACTGAAGAACGCTGAAGCCACATTCCAGCGAATGGTGAACAAGGTCTTTAAAGAGCAGATCGGGAGGAACATGGAAGCATACGTGGATGATATGATAGTAAAATCACTATTCCGAGATCATGCCGAAGACTTAAAGGAATGCTTCGAAACTCTTCGAAAGAATAACATGAGGATCAATCCGAACAAATGTACCTTCAGAGTCTCTAGTGGAAAGTTTCTCGGATACATGGTCAGCGCCCGGGGAATAAAGGCGAACCCGGAGAAGATCGAAACAGTTATCAATATGGAACCTCCCAAATGCATCAGAGATATACAGAAATTGACAGGCCGGCTCGCCGTCCTTCGGTGTTTCATTTCCCGGTCAGCTGAAAAAGCACTTCCCTTCTTCGCCGTGCTCAAAGGGTCAAAGAATTTTGAGTGGGGGCCCGAATGCCAAAAGGCGTTCGAAGAAGTAAAATAATATTTGGCGAAGGCACCACTCTTGATGAGGCCCGATCCGAAGGAAACTCTTCAGCTTTATCTAGCTGTGTCCGACAGAATTCTGGGGGCCGTCCTTGTGAAAAATTATGAAGGTAATCAACATCCTGTGTTCTACGTGTCCCATGTCCTCAAGAACGCAGAGACAAGGTACCCCAATGCCGAAAAATTCGCGTATGGGTTGGTTATGGCCTCCCAAATATTGTGACATTATTTCCAAGGCCAGACGATCCAAGTTATCACCAGCCAACCTCTGAAGAAGATTTTGACTAGGCCCGAAGCCTCTGGGAGAGTCGTAGCATGGTCCATCGAACTTGAGAATTTGATCTCGAATACATTCCCCAAACGACAATTAAGGCCCAAGATTTGGCCAACTTCATGGTTGAATGCACATTTTCGGGTTCGAAGGATCTTTCGCCTGATGAACAACTAATCCGGATCCCAAGAAAGTGGAAGCTTTTTGTAGATGGGTCGGTAGTCAGAAAAAAGTGTGGGGCCGGCTTGATTCTCTCCAGCCCCGAAGGATTTGAAATATGCCAAGCCATAAGGTTCAACTTCCCCTTGACAAATAATGAGGCATAATATGAGGCCCTCCTCGCAGGGATGAAACTGGCCCGAAGCCTTGAGGCGAAGCACCTAAGGGCATTCAGCGACTCCATGTTGGTCGTGATACATTTCACAGGGGAATATAAGCAAAGGGACCCCCGAACCAAAGCCTATGCCGCCAAGGTACGTGAGGCTTCTTTATCATTTGAAACCTTTGAACTAAGTCAAATTGGCAGAGAGAACAATTCTAGGTCAGATGCCCTTTCAAGGCTAGCTTCGGCCGATACACAGAACCTAACTGGTTCTATTTACCTCACTGAAGCCAAGACGCCTTCGATCGAGAAGAAAAAATGTCTAGAAATTCACCAGGGGAGCGACTGGATGACCCCCCTCAGGAACTTTTTGGAAAAAGGCATTCTGCCACCCGACCGAAAGGATGCCCTGAAAATTAAATACAGAGCATCGAACTACACAAAATCAATGGGCGGATGTATCGCCGATAAGCCAGATCGTCCCCCTCTCCCATGTACTCCAGATCGTCCCCCTCCTCGGACTCAGAAGCCGCTCGAGATTGACGGGGCGACGGAGCCTTCTCAGTCTGGGCCCTCTCGCCTGTGCCCTCCGAAGGATCGGGCGTAGCCCCCTTATCGGCAACCTTCTTCGCCGTCGCCTCAGCCGCCCTGGCCTTCTTCCTCTCGATCAAGGCCTCTCTCGAAGACACTGAAATATAAAGGGGAAACAAGTCAGTCCGGGCATATATAAGCAAATTCATAACAAGCAAATATACAGGTGCTGGGACAAAACTAAAGAAAAGACAAAGGAAGAAGTTTTGTTACCCCCACCCCACAAGCTGAAGAGCTAGTCCTTGTCCCGAAACTCTCCGGGACCCAACTTCTTCACATTGACGTCCACTAACGCCGTGTAGTTCTCCTTTTCCTCCAAGGTCAGGCTCGGCATGAGAAGCAACGCGGGATTCACATCTCGCCAAACCGACATGGCCGCCAACCTTGGACCACTCACATAACACCAATGAGTGGGAGTGGATTTATTGTTCGAATTGGTCGCCGTCTAATCAGGTCGCCCTGCTCGACGGGCGATGGTGTAAAAACAAAGTCTCTTCGGATTCTTCCGAAAGTCATAATGGTACAAGAATAGGCGAGTGTTGGGTGCGATCCCGGCGTGAAGACACCTGTTCTAGAAATAGTTAATATGGATGAACCCGTTCGGGTCCATCTGTCCGAGGGCGATGCCCATCTGGAAGAAAATGTACTTGATCAACTTCAACGGAGGCACCCTCAAGCCGCACTTGAAGGCCGCTTCCGAAACACCTACGGCTCAGCCTCCATATCCATCTGGCACCCCTGGAGTATCGTAGATCCTTTCACCCTCCCTCGGCGCATACAGCCAACATTACCCTCGAGGGACGAAATAATCATCGTACATCTGAACCACGCGTCCCTTCGTCAGTTCGGATCGATTATTGGCTGCGGGATAGTCAGCAGCCGAACCAAAAAGGGCCCGTCCCGTCCGCTCGGAGCGAATGGAAGACGTCCCAGCCAAGCTATTCGACAAGGGGTCCCAAGAATCTGGAGGACGATTTGCTCGGTCCATGTCCCTGTATCAGGAACAGAGAGACATTAGTCCATGTACTCGGATTAGCAGACATAAGAGAAAAAATAAAAAACCGAGTACACGTCCCAGGACCGAGCGAACCAGAACCTCGGAGGCGGTTTCCGAAGGCTGCTCCTGAGGCAAGCTATCCCGAAGGATGTTCTTGCCTACAGAACCTTTCACAAACACCACTCCAGACCACATGTCTACGCCCTGGGTCGGCTCCCGAAAGACGTTCTAAAACCAAGAAATTCTGAAGAATGTTCTTGGTTAGAAAACGCCTCGCATGCCATCTTTAAACCCTTGGGGCCTCCTCAAAATTGGTAAAACCCATAAACCTATATTACCTACCCAGAAATACCCGAAAACCCCAGAAAAACGCAATAGCACATGCACAAAACCCAGAAAAACCCCATGAACCCAGAACAAAACCACTAAGTCCACATGCAAACTCCCTAAAACACGAAAAACTAGCATACAAATTCAAAACTGGAAAACAAGAAAAGACACTTACTTATTTGGAGATGTTCTTGGATTGAAATGGGATGATTTGGGAAGACGGAGTTGCTGTTGCCCGTGATTGGAAGATTCACCGCAATTTGTCACTGTTTATGGAGGAACTAAAGTGATAAAAAGAAAATGAAACACACAAATGGGCTTATATAGGCGCCTAAAATAAATTTAGAAAAGCGACGTTTGGGGGTTTTTGAAATAGACGTCCTAGATTAAAACGGTTGATATTCGATGGCAGAGATTGAGCCATGGAACGACGTGCCAACAGCTGTCACATTAATGCACTGCAAGTCCCCACAAGCGTGCCACGTGTACGACCGAAGATCGAGGCGGGACTGAAGCGATCGCCCTAGGGTTTCTTCACCCCAATATGGGCCAAGACCGGTGTCTGTCGGCCGACCCGAAGGCCCAGCCGAAGGATAGAGACATGTTGGTTACAGGCCCAACAAGGCCCATTGAACGAAGGCCTAGTAAGCGGTTAAGCTACTGGGCCGAAGGACCTCCAGGCCCGCATGACGAAGACCAACGGAAGCCAGGCCGAGGCCCACTACTCGCGGACCATTGGACAGAACAAGGGACATAACGCCCCCTTTTCACTCCCTCCTTAATGATTGGTAACGGCTGACATTTAAAGCAGAATAGGGTATAAAAACACCTGGAAAAGTAAGACAAAAGAGACACATTCTCAACACTCTGCTTCTCTTGTATTACTACCCTACTTTTACAGCCAGATTCTGATTCTCACACCGGAGGAGAATCGGGGGTACAAACCGTCGCATTCTCTTCACTTTCAGGTACGACCGAAGCCATCTTCAATCCAGCCGAAGCCTGTTCACGCGACCGAAAGGATCTGGGCGTAACAGTTTCCATGATAAATTGTGAGAATATTTGGGGTGACATGGAGTCGAACCTGAGGGCACCTGCCAGTCTGAGCTATAATATTATATTGAGAAATCAGCCGCTCTAAAACCTGAAATTGTTAGAGGAAGATACTTTTCAGGATTTTATATTAGTATTTTAATTCTCCCATTCATAGAAAAGTCCATTTATGGGTCAAATAGTGGATCACTTGCGCCTATCTTTGCAACAATAATTTTCGTTTCGTGTTCAGGATAAATTATGAGAATATTGGGGGTGTAAGGGGTAGAATCTGAGTCCTCCCTTCAGTCTGACCATGTTGAGTAATCGGTCACTCTAAAACCTTAAGATGTTAAATAAATACCCTTTTCATGATCTTAAATCAATATTCTAAAAGACACAATTACTTAAAAGCTCATTTATTGGTCGAAAAATGGATCACTGGCGCCCATATTTGGGAAATTAATTTATTTTTTGTGTTCATGATAAATTGTAAGAATGTCGAGGGTGGCAGGGAGCTGAACCCGAGTTCCCATGCTAGTATGAGCTCTAATTCCTTATTAATGTCCAGCTAAAACTTTAAGGTAATAAGGAAATGGTCTTTTCCAGATCTTTTTTTAATATTATAACAACAGCTTGCTCGTGTTCTCTATAGAACATGATGTAGATGTAAGTCAAAGTCCCTTTGTTTTTTATTGCATGATACAACTTCGAGAAGGACTTCATAAACGTGTGCATCTATATATCTATATAAAGTAAAATCACTGGTGACTGACGTGGCATATCCAAAATTGGTTCAAACTATTTTATCAGGGTTCTACGCTCTCATCCACTTCACTATTTTCTTTAATTTGTAACTGTAAGATAATAACAGCAAAGGTAAACAGTAGTCGGCTGACCCAATCTGTTTTAACCTTTTCGTCTACCAATTCTCTATATGCCCGTATGAATAGTTTTGTTAATTGTTAATTTAACAAAATTGACTTTTCTTAAAGCTGTTGAAATTTTGTAGTCCAATAACTTTATTGAAGCTGAATCGCACAAGATAAAGCGCCAGATCTAGAATTTAGAGAGGGGTTCTTATCTTACCAGGTAACAAAGTCGATCGGCTAAGTTGATTGGATTTGGATGATTTTTTTTATTTGTTTGAGTTGGGAGTTTTGAACTTTATAATTGTTGGACTTATGTGGGATGAGACTAGGCATGGGACAATTTCTCCTCTTAAGTAGATTGTTGATGGCATTCATATACAAGTTGTTCAAGTAGAAGATGATCTCAATGTATTTATCTACTATAGGCTTAAGTCCTCTTCTTTCTCGCAGGTTACATGTAGCAAGTTTCTTTTTTTGTAATAGTGTTATTTCTCCTGCTAATATTGATTGAGAACTTATTAAAACCCTACAATCGCCACTATGCTACCATCCATTGTACTATATCTATCTGACTACTAAGCTATTACTATTGTTATTTCAAACACAAAACAAGCTTTGATGTTAGAGTTTAAGTGCATGCCATTTAGGTTTTAATTATGATGAAATAACAATTGACTCGAGATTGCCATATTAATATAAAATTGCATAATTTTTTGTTACATTTTTATCGTTCCTTGATTTGGGCTGTTACTTGATTTTTGATATTGGATTAACTATTTATATTACTCAAAATTAATTTCTTGGCTTTCTATACTATACAAGAGGAACGTTGAGCTTTCTTTCTCTCAGTTTTCGATTCTATTCATCTATATCTGTCTGTACTAAATTTGTTTTCTCTTTATATATGTAACTACCAAAGTTTTCTTTCACGAAAGTTATCTATTTCAATTTATATGATAACCGAGGCTTTCGTCATTTAGTATTATGGGCAATTTACATGTTTTACTGCTATCATATTAAGAATTAATAATTTGTTAGAAAATAAAGGTTATTGACACTCGAGTATTTCAGGAATTTTTTAATGGATTGAATATTTCAGTCTTGCTAATGTACCACACATATATTTACGATCTTTTGATGTTAAAAGGACAAGAATTAAGGAATAACTGAATTACAACAGGTTCTACGAAGGTATACCTATTTTGTTTGGTTAACAATATTATATATAACTTTTTATCCAGCAGTTCCGTAGAGTTGATTTAGTTTCATTATGTAAGCAGCATTTAGCCTTTAATAAACTAAAACTCTTTTTTTCTTCTGTTGTAATTTTTTTTCCCAATTGTTATTGTTTGACTCAGATCATTAACTTAAAAAATGGAGTATGTTGTCCTACCAGGACATTGACAATTCTAGAGATGGAGTACAAAGTGGTGGTCACTACATATTGTAAAATTTACAGCTTTTAGCAATGAAAGAAAAAGATTAGCTAACCTATTGCAAGGAGTAAGGTTATATTGTGGTTTTACACTATAAGTCTGCCATTTTATTAGGATAAATATAAGGAACCTACTGTAATGCAGTTATACATTTAAGGTTGTAGTTCTATTGACTTAATCTTATGCAAACTAATGTTTATGTTGGGATACATTTAACTTTTACCATAAGCACAATCTCTCATAATCTTATTTTCTTTCTTTTACAAAGGCCTTGGAGAAATATTTGAGTCACTCCAGTTATTTATGTAAACATTTATTTTAGAAACTAAAAATGTAGTGTGAGTATTTTTTATGTGTCCAGTTACTATTGATGATTTGCTGCATCTTCCGTCCTTAGAGCCTAATAATAAGAGTTGCTTCCATAATATAATGTATGATTTTATTAGTTTATTGTGTAAGGTTTGTTTACATTGTTGTTTCACGAATATAAGTAAATTAATTAAAAAGTACTACCTTTCAAATTATTGTTTAAAAGCAAAAGTATAAAATAAGCATACATTCGTTCTTTTATAAAATAAGACTACAAATATGAAAGAAGAGATTGAATTTTGAAACTCTAGATGAGATTTTCTTGATCCTTTAATGCCGGATCAAAGTTAATTTTGCTTTGTTTAATTTCCGGATAATATTTGCTCTCTGAAAAACTGAATTAATTTAAGAATGACTTTGTTTGAGGAGTGTGGACCCGCAAGTTGCAGATTTGTCGATGTCATGTATAAATTGAGGTTAATAGTTCACCGGTTCTAAGAGAAGGGAAAATCATAGATGCAGAGGTTTAGAGAAGGGCAGAAATAATGTAAATATACCGTTGTTTGGAGGGAGCCTAGGAGGTGAAGAAAGTCCAATCATCATGACCTCCGCATGTGGCAATGGTAAGACATCAGACCCTACCGCTTCTTTTGCTAAGCACAACATATATATTTGATAAC
Organism: Apium graveolens; assembly: GCF_009905375.1. Taxonomy (NCBI): domain Eukaryota; kingdom Viridiplantae; phylum Streptophyta; class Magnoliopsida; order Apiales; family Apiaceae; genus Apium; species Apium graveolens. The sequence continues at coordinate 42,689 of NW_027417993.1, forward strand.
TTCTTCTGGCTTTTCCTAGCATCTATGGTCAAAATATAATGTAAAACAATAACATCACATAGTCATAAGTAGCACTTAATAGAGTACATTGGCTCTGTCGAAAACTCTAAACAATCTCGACTTCAGTTAATTTCATTAGCTAAATTTCTGAAAAGCAAATTTTAATATTTTAACAAATTGTGCTTCCAATTCATTATTTTCTTATTGTTGAACTGCATTTATAGCTCCACCTCTAGCATCTAGGCCTATAATAGATAATATACGCACTGTTAGGATCAGTCGTAGACATGTCCAGTTTCTGGCAGCAACTATAGCAGCAACAATAGCATCAGTTATGAAAGATAATAGTGGGCAGAACCATGGAGGGAGTCTATAATCTCGCTTTTTTTCCGCACATCAAACAAAGGGTCTGAGGCAGGGTTAGATAATTTGTTAAATACATTTTTTCTGTTTTTGAAAGGAATATGAGGTAGGGGTGAGCGGAGCGCGGTGCGGGCGGTGCGGTTTTTACCTCAAACCGCAAACCAAACCGCACATGCGGTTTGATCAAATTTCCAAACCGCAACCGCACCGCGTACCCTCAAAAAACGCATAAACCACACGAAAAAAATGTGATACGGTGTGGTGCAGTTCACTGCGGTTTGTACATTACAAGTTCGAAATTTTTTAATAAATACAAAACTTATATTAATTAAATTCCTGAATAATATAACAAAGTCGCCAATATTCTTCAATAATACAAATTAGAAATTCCACACTATAAAGTTTAACGTAAAAACTTAGCTCGGCAATTAAATGAGTTCACTATTAAATAGGTGGCTTTGTACCATGTGTCTCATTATTTTTGAAGAAACACAAATAGGATGATCACCACGCAACAATTGATATTGTAGAAACAAGATGATCACTAAGCAAGCACTCCTAATATGTTAAATGGAATCAAACTTAATAAATGGAATCATGAAATATAACTATTATATATATATATATATTAAATATTATGGTGCGGTGCGGTTTGAACCGTTTTTTCGTTTTTGTTTGTAATATATATTTGCAGTCTACTTCTACACATATTCCTGCCACCAGTATATATAGTAGATATATTTGCTAACTTAGCCTATAGGTATTACAGGCTGATGCACATGTACACAAGACCCTCCTGGTTTTATTGAGCTGCAACTATTAATTTCCTTCAACCCACTTTAATTCATGGATTCAACATATGACCAGCTGCTTTCCTTATTTTCAAGATGATATTAGCAAACTTCTAGTTGCTGTGTTAACTCCTTGTTCTGTTTTATATGGCTGCATAACTTTACTTACTCTAACATATTTATACATCTTGTCAACACTCAACCTTATCTATTGACCATGCATGCTTGAAGATAAGTAGCCCACCATATATCCGGGATAGGTGTTCATTTATACAGTTATTATTTATGATAGACTCTCGAGAGTTTGGAAAATCTAACACTCCCCCTCAAACTCGACTTTGCATTCTAAACTTCATCTTCATTTTATGAAATACATCTGGCTTCAATGGCTTTGTAAATATATCTGCCAAATTTTCTTCGGTCTTGCAGTGCACCGGTTCCATAATATTATCATTTACTTGTTCGCGAAGAAAATGTTATTTTATGTTGATTTACTTGCTGCGACTGTGTGACACCAGATTTTTTGCTAGAGAAATAACAAATTTATTATCCACGTAAATTGTAACCGGATCTTCCTTTGCAAGATTTAACTCTTCCAATATGTAGCTTAGCCACATAGCCTGACATGTGCACGCTGTTGCTGCAATGTATTTTGTCTCACATGTTGAGAGGGCAACTGTCTGTTGCTTCTTTGATGACCACGAAAATATTATTGAACCGATATGAAAAGCATATCCTGAAGTACTTTTCCCGTCATCCAAATCTCCACCATAATCACTGTCTGAATAGCCGACTAATTTTGAATCTTGAGAATGCGTGTAAAATAATCCGTGATCAAGTGTTCATTTTATGTACCTCAAAATTCTTTTAGCCGCCATGAAATGATCCTACTTCAGTTTCCCCATGTACCTACTAACCAATCCAACTCCATACATAATATCTGGATGAGTAAAAGTTAGGTATCTCAGACTTCCAACCAAACTTTTAAACAATGTCGGATTTACGGACTCCCTCGTTGAATCAACTCTGAGCTTTATGCTCGGTTCTGCTGGAATGCTCACTGGTTTGCATTCCTCCATTATGAACTTCTTTAAAATCTGCTCCGCATATTTTTTCTGTGACATAAAAATCCCATCTTTGCTTTGCTTCACCTCGACTCCAAGAAAGTATGACATTTGACCAATATCTGTCATCTCAAATTCATTAGTCATAACCTTCTTAAAATCATTGAACATACCAGGGTTATTTTCGGTAAATATCATGTCATCCACGTATAAGCACACGATCATAATGTCTCCCCCTGAATTTTTCTTCGTATAAAGGGCATGCTCGTATGGACTCTTCACGAAACCATTTTTCTGAAAATATTCATCAACTCGCGTGTTCCATGCTCGTGGAGCATGCTTCAAACCATATAAGGCTTTCTTCACTCTGTAAACTTTGTTTTCCTGGCCTTTCTGAACATATCCGGGAGACTGCTCAATATAGGCTTCTTCTTCAAGATAACCATTCAGAAATGCTGACTTGACATTTATATGAAATATTTTCCACTGGTTCTGAGCTGCACTTGCTGTCAGAAGTCGTATGGTATCAACTCTTGCAACTGGAGCGAATACCTCGTCATAGTCAATGCTATATATTTGTTTTAGCCTTTAGCCACCAACCTTGCCTTGTACTTTTCCATTTCTCCATCTTGATTGGTCTTGTCTTATAGACCCACTTGACACCAATTGCTTTATGTCCTTCTGGAAGATCTGTGAGCTCCCAAGTATCATTCTTCTTGATTGCATCAAAATCTTCATCCATGGCTTTGATCCATTTGCTTTCTTCAGAAGCTTCTTCAAATGTAACTAGATCACATTCAACCATTAAGAAAAATAATGAATAATCAAATAATGTTTGTACTGGACTTGTTGCTTCATAGATATTATCCAGACTTCGCATTTTCCTCGGTGTTCCCCCTGAACTGCCGCTTCCTCCCGTTGATGGTGTTGATGCGGAAGTTTGTTGAGTTGGACTTTGTGGTGGAGTTGGATCATTATCTCCATCATCTTCATTGTTGGAGTCGTCACCATCGTTATCATCATCGTTAAAGAATAAACCAATAACTTTCTTTCTTCTTCGCTCCATCTCCAGTAATCTGATTCATCGAACTCAACATCTCGAGAAATGATTAAATTCTTTGTTAGGGGATTATAGTGTCTGTATATCTTCCTCCTTTTGTCATATCCGCTAAAGATGCATTTTTCACCTTTGTCATCCAGCTTCTTCCTTTTCTGGTCGGAACATGAGCATATGCAATACACCTAAAATTCTGAGATGTCCAACTGATGGTTTGCTTCCACTCCATGCTTCATTTGGAGTTTTATTTCTTACATATTTTTTGTTGGACAACGATTCAACAAATAAACTACACACAAAACAGCTTTCGCCCAGAAAGTTCTCGGTGAAGGGTTTTTAGCACATAAACGCAACGAAAACGTAAATTTAAATCTTAAAAAAAAAAACCGAAACCCTCCGCAGGATCTATGTGAAAAATAATATTAATTCGTAGTTCAGTATGTTTACCTTAAGAAGCTTTACGTTAATGGAAAAATGGAGGTCTTTAATAGCGATCCAAGAACGATGAGCAGAGATCCCTAGCGCTGCTCCTCAAGTGTGAAGCACTCCACCGGTATCCACCAAAAGATCAATGTAATGGAGGAGGTAAGAGGCTGAGAGAATTAGTTGCCTCTCTCTATTTCTACTTTAGAATTAGGGTTTTTATTTGGGTTGAGGCAAATAGGGTTTATAATAGTATATTTATAGGCAATATTTTTAGCTGAAAAGTTTCCCATACAATATTATTATTATTAACCCTTTATTGATTATTCTTATAACCAATTAACTAATAATTAAAACACCTTTAATCATTAATCCCTTTTCTAAACACTTTAGAAAAATAATCTCCCACATGATATAATTTCCAAAATAAAATTCTTAATTAATAATATTAAGAAATTTTCTTAATTAATTTATAATTAATAAATCTCATTTAAGTTAATTATTAATTGCTAATTAATTATTATTTCACAAATAAATAATTACCAATCATTATTATTAATTCCACCCACCATTAAATCATTCTCTTTTATGTGTGACCCTGTAGGTTCAATATAAGCCGGGGGTAGTAGAATAATATAATAATAAACTTTTATCATTATTTACATAAATTCTCTAATTTATTAATATGATTAATTAATAAATTAATCATGTTTATTCTACATCGTAGAGGGATACTTCTCAGCATATCGCGACTATGCTTAATCATGGGAAATCATATTTGCTTTCCCATTCACTATGCTTATTCTAATTAATGTAAATTAGAACCTCCTTTCTAATTTCATCACTCTGGCCAGAGATTCCTGAACTAACATAAGTGGATCAGCATTGAACATTTTCTTCCTTCACTGGAAGGGGTAGATCCTTTATTGATCAGACACTATCTTCGTGTACAAATTCCTACACCCAGTAGAACCCTTATTATTATCCCTAGAGACTAAGAACTAAACCAAAGTATAGTTCAGTGTACACAAGATGACTATGAGGTACTCAAGTCTAAGGATACTTGTACAACTATCACAATGTGAACATCTGCTGACATGTGAGTGAACCTCCATCAGTTGTTCAGCTGTGTGAGTCATGTTCAGTGAACTTATCTATAATAAGCACCTACATACTCGCTATAGTGTCACCACCACAAATGTCTATGAGAACGGACATCCTCATAATGAAGCAAGCATAGTATGTACCGATCTTTGCGGATTACTAATTACCAGTTAGTAATCCTACGACCAGGAAATATTTAAGTTCAGAGTTATCATCTTTTTAGGTCTCATTATTATGATCTCATTCATAATCCATAAAAAGCTTTATCTCTAAACTATGGTAGATCTTATTTAAACACTTAAATAGATAAAGCTCGTAATAAAACCAAAACAAGTCTTTTATTATATCAATGAAATCAAAACAGATTACATAAAAGTTATCCTAAATCATCATACATGATTGGACTTAGGACACATCTCTTTCAATCTCCCACTTGTACTAAAGCCAATCACTCTGGTATCTAATACCCATTGTCTTCATGACGATCAAAGTGACTTTGAGAAAGTGGCTTTGTTAAAGGGTCTGCTATGTTGTTATGTGTGTCAACTCTCTTGACGTTGACTTCTCCTCTTTCAACAATCTCCCTAATCAGATAAAAGCGTCACAAAACATTTCTTATAAGAAGTATGTCATCCATATACAATACAAGAAATGTTACCGCACTCCCACTAACCTTTTTGTAGACACATGGTTCTATATTTTTGATAAAACCAAACTCTTTGATTGTCTCATCAAAACGGATGTTCCATCTACGAGAAGCTTGCTATAACCATATATGGTTCGTAGCATCTTACACACTAGGTGTTCATTTCCCTTGGAAAGAAAACCCTGTGGCTGTGTATATACACTTCCTCTTCAAGTTTCCCATTGAGGAAGGGCGTTTTCATATCCATTTGCCAGATCTCATAGTCGTAGTAAGCAACAATCGCAAGCAAAAATCCGAATTGATTTTAACAGGGCTTCAGGCGAGAAAGTTTCATCAAAGTCAATCCCTTGCCTTTGTCTGAATCCTTTTGCCACGAGCCTGGCCTTATAGGTCTCCACCTGGCCATCTGCTCCAATCTTTCTTTTGTATACCCATTTGCACTCATTAGGTTTCACACCCTCAGGTGCTTCAACCAAAGTCCATACTTAGTTGGTATACATAGATTCCATTTCAGATTTCATGGCACTTTGCCATTTCTCTGAGTAAACACTACTCATAGTCTCATTATAGGTCATAGGGTCGTCATCAATGATTGACAACTCATTGTATTCTCAATGACAAGGCCATAATACCTCTCAGGTTGACGAGACACTCTCCTGACCTACGAATGGGCTGTTCCAAAGAAGTTGTTCAGTCTGAATAGGTGTTTCCACTTGAACCGTAGTAGTCTGTGCTTCTTGAACTTCATCAAGTTCAATCTTGCTCCCACTGTTTCCTTCAAGGATAAACTGCTTTTCCAAGAAGGTAGCATGTCTGGAGACAAACACCTATGATCGGTGTAAAAGTAATACCCTAAAGTCTCTTTAGGATATCCCCAAAATTACATTTTACGGATCGAGATTCCAACTTATCTGGGTCAACTTTCTTGACATAAGCTGGACATCCCCAAATCTTAACGTGTTTAAGACTCGGTTTCCTTTCTTTCCATATCATATATGGAGTTTGAGGAATAGATTTGAAAGGCACCTTATTCAGTAAATATGCTGAGGTTGCCAATGCATAACCCAAATGAATACTGGAAGATTCGCATAGCTCATCATGGAAACCATGTCTAACAAAGTTCGATTTTTTTAGATGCCCCATTCAACTGTGGAGTATATGGAGGAGTCCACTGGGAGAATATATTTTTTGAGATAAGCTAGAAACTCTCCATTCAAGTATTCACCACCTCGATCTAATCGAAGAGTTATAATACTATGTTTGGTTTGTTTCTCCACTTCATATATATTCATTGAACTTTGCAAAGGCTTCAGACTTGTGTTTCATCAAATACACATATCTGAATCTAGATCGATCATCTATGAAAGCAATGAAGTATGAAAATCCACCCATGGCTTGCGTAGACATTGGTCCACACACATGTGTGTACCAATCCTAGCAAATCTGCAGCCCTCTCTCCATGTCCACTAAAGGGAGATTTGGTCATTTTACCCAATAGACAAGACTCGCATGTAGGATATGATTCAAAATCAAAGGGGTCAAGTAACCCTTCTTTATGCAATGTCCGCAGTCTATTTTACTAATATGACCAAGTCCGCAGTGCCACAAGAAAGTGAGATTTTCATCATCCCTTTTTCTTTTATTAGTATGTTCAATTTGTAGTAAATTATGCTCTACGTCAAATACATACAGACCATTGTTTAAAATACCACTTCCATAAAGAACGTTATCTCTAAGA